>NW_027186473.1:5976989-5977821 GCF_028583685.1 Petaurus breviceps papuanus
CTCTCTCTCTCTCTCTCTCTCTCTCTCTCTCTCTCTCTCTCTCTCTCACAAACACACAGGTGTACACATATGCACAATTAAGCTATGTTTGCTATTTTTCCCTATTTGAGTAGCATCTAATATATATTTATTTCCTTGTAAAAATTATTTTGTGAAAATTGCTAAGTCCTATGTATTACAAATTTTCAAACCAATCACCTTATAATTGATATCTGTTTGAGTTTTCTAGCTTGGAAGAAAAAAAATAAAACTTGGGATGGGGGAAATATGTGAAGGACTATCACATGAAGGATTTATTTTGCTCAGCTTTAGAGGGAAAACAAACTAAGAGTCATGGGTGGAAAATGCAGAAAAACAGTATTAATATTGATATATAAAGAAAAAAACCAAATCATTATATTACAATTGTTCCAATGTTTAATTCACTGCTTCTGAGAGTAAATTATTCCTCCCAATGAGAATTCTCCATGTACGGTCTGGATTTCCACATCTTGTGCATTTTGTAGAAGAGATTTTTTTTTCTGATACAGGTAAAAATAGATGACCTCTGAGGTCCATCTCAGCATTGAGTATCCATGATATTTTTCATTTCTTCCTAAATACAAACACTAGGTGGTGCTACCAAGTAAAGCAGTCTAAGTTTAACACTCACCCCTGGGCAACTCAGTTCATCCTGTCTTGTCCTATCCTACACTGTCCTGTCCTGTCCTCTTCCCTCCTATCCCCTTACCTGTGGGTGTCCTGCCCAAAGGGAGGGTAATTTTGATGCTTGAAACCTACCTAGTTAACTTGGGGTTTAGTGGCTAGTTTTCTTTCTCAAGGACCAAGACTT
>NW_027186473.1:5977831-5997831 GCF_028583685.1 Petaurus breviceps papuanus
GTGTGTGTGTGTGTGTGTGTGTGTGTGTGTGTGTGTGTGTGTGTGTGCCCTCCTGGCTCAGAATGAATGTAAATAGTAACTGTTTCTCTTTTGGCCAGCAACCCTGAGGGTCTTCCCTTTCCAATTTGATTTTTTTTTATTAAAATGGCCATCCCTTGATTCACTTCTTAAAAGAGTTCTATTTACTGAATATGTATTACCTTACTCAAAGTGAGAACTTGAAAAGAGCTTAGCTTAAAAAAGCCAATGTCTCCCTCTATATCCTGGGCCATCTCTGGTCATACTGATGCATATCTGGTCCCTGGACCCAGATGACTATGGAAGAGAAAGTGAGGCTGCTGACCTTGCACAGTCCGTCCTCATTTATATCAAAGTCAACTACAAATCATGTCATCATCTGTCTGATGTCCTGGTCCTCTTCCAGAATGAAGGACAAACCAAGCACAACTACAATACCCCTGGAAATGGAGCCTAAATTCAATTGACTCCCTCTTGCTCACTTTGTATGGACAGAAATTCCCCAGCCACTTACTCTCCTTCTGTGGTGTGATTTTCCTCTCTAAACCTGTACACACATTGCCTTCCAAGGAAAAGGGAAGGAAAGAAAAAGATTGACCCCTTCATTGGCTACCAACTTGAAATGACTGTTAATAGCTACTCATCTTGGCTTTCTATGCTGAACAATAATCCACCACACCTTCTCTCATAAATTCTCATTTCTATTAATTGTGTGGCTCTAATTCCCCAGTTTGTACTGGGAAAATCCCTTTCCTTTCCTATCTCAATTCATCCAATTCCCTTGTAATTTCCCAGCAAGTATTAAAGTAAAAGGAGGTGGCTCAAATGTAATACCCATGTGGCCCTGATTTAGTTTCAAACGCATAACAACAGCAACAACAACAATGCTATTCAAAGCTATTACAGTTGTAGATAATGGTTGCTCAGTATGTATCCAGGAGTGATTTTCACCTTCTCTTGTATCATTCTCTATTTGAATGGGTAAAAGTGAAAGCAGGTAAAAGCAGATGAGAGAGGAGTTGGTCTTGACTTCAGAAGAGTGCGTGAGCTCATGTAGTCTTATGGAATAGTTCCCTTTGGATGACACACATTCAAGCCTGATATATAATGCCAATCCTTGTACCCTCTCTTTTGCATTTACTTAGGGTTCCTCCTGGCCTGATCAGGGGTAGTCTACTAGTAAGTGTTTAAAAGAAAGCCCACAGATAGTACCAGCCAGCCTTCTCACACAATTGCCCACTAATTCAGAAGGCTGGAATGAAGACTTTGGATTTTGCTATAAAAGCACATCATTACTAGTAATAGTATTTCTATAGAATTTTAAGGTTTATAAAACCCTTTACTTATCTCACTTGATTCTCACAATGCCCCTAGGAGGTTAGTACTCTTATTATCTTCATTTCATTGATGAGAGAGATGAAATGATATAAAAATAAGTTAATTGTACAGGGTCACACAGCTAGCAAGGAACTGAAATGGGATACGGATTCTGGACTTTCTGACTCAAAACCCAAAACTTGTCACTACCTAGTTACCTCAGGTAGAAAAAAAAATCCAAGACCACAACTTTTTTTTTTGAAAGGGACTAGTGGCATCATATTTTCACATAAAGAAGAATGTGCATACTAAATAATTTAGGATGCTTGTTGGAAATTTCTATCCCTAAAATATGTCTTTTCCTGCAGTTGGTATATTCCTTCTGGGGTGATAGAATCATTAGCACATTAAAGACCCTGATTTAAAGCTGCCATATGTTCATCTGGGGCCCTATAAAGAGAGATCTAGTACCCTCTGAAGACTGCAGCTGAAGACTGCTTAGTGCTTCACCAGCATGTGCATTCTTGGAAACTTCCTGACTTGAGGTCCCTATATTCCCTTTGCAAACCTATTATGGTTGGTCGTACCAGAGGGACCATATAGTACCAGTGGTGTTGTTTCTTTTAGCTGATTAATGTCCTATTAGAAAGATTTCAGTGGGACACATTTCAGAGAACGTAGGAAATGCCTTCAAAGCAATTTCTTCACAGGTAGTGATAGGGTCTACTTAGCACAGATGAGTGAGCCAAATAATTATGTCCCTAAACAGCACAAATACTGATTCTATTCAGCCATCTGAATGCAGCTGATGGGATTTGGTGGCTCAGAATTCTCTCTCCTTCCATTTGACAGCAGTATTGACAGTAGCAGATGGGAGCACCAAGTTTTGTTGACTATGGCTGACTGCATCTTGGAGCTTCTCTTTTCTAAGGAGAAAGTGATACTCACTAAACTTTTAAAGGCATGAGAGAGAATAAAATTTGTCATTAATTCTCATCCATATTATGAATGCGACTAATAAACAATTTGCTTATAACAACCTAATAACTCTCTTCACAGCCCTAGCTGATCAGAGGGCCAAGTATATTATAGGCATTTGAGAGCCCTTTATAGGACTCTCCACATTGGGTTTTACCTATATTATAACCTGTACCTGAGAATTCCTTAAAAAAAAGTTCAGGTAATTTTTGCTTTGAGACTCTTTCTGAAGGAAAAATCACTATTACGTGAACCGACAATTATACTTTCAGATAGCTCTAAGTTTAAGGAAGTTTTTTTCCCCCTTCTATTGAGCTAAAATCAGTCTCTTCAAAAGTCCCTGTTATTAATTTGTACTTTTGAACCAAATCAAACATATATAATGCCTTTATTACCTGCTAGACCTTCAGAAATTTGAAGATAGCTAGCTTTTTCCTCCTGATATTCCTAGTACCACTCAAATCTCCTTTACCCTAGGTTAAGAGTCTCTCTTTTCTTCAACTTAATGTGTCAGCTTTAAGAGGTGGTATATCACAAAGCATAGAGAGCTGAACTTGAATACAGGGAGAACTGGATTCACATCTTGTCTCTCACACATGTAGGTTGTAACACCCTGAATGAGTCATTCAACTGATCAGTGCTCTAGGCCAGAGGTGTCAAATGCTTGGTTCTTTGGGCACACACTACTTCTGAATGTAGCCAACCCAGATTAAAATGTAATTGGGGAATATTTAACCCCCAAAATGCTATAAAACATAGATGATGTCAACATGTAGTTTTTTAAAGTCAATATACTGCCCTTAGGGACCTTTACCATGTAGAGGCCCTCTTTCTATTTGACTCTAAACAAATTCCCAGGGGTGTAAGTTGTGAAGAAGGTGCCCTGTGAGAGGACATTATGGCTCTCCATGCCTATTAAAATCTTGGCAGCTTTTTTTGTGCTGCCATCTTGTTTTATGGAGTTATAACAAGGCTTCAGTTCATTAAAATCTCTACATCTTTTTTTCAGACAAGCCTCCATTTTCATATGCTTTATGAAGTTAACTCCTTTTTTTAACCCCAGAGTAAAACATTATGTTTATTCACATTGAATTTAATCTTGTTTGATTTTGTAACTTAATAGGCTAAAAGTTTTAACCTATTTAAAATCTTACATATTTGACTCATTTCAATGATTTTCCCTGATTTCATCTTAAATTTCATTGTCATTTCCTTATATAATATACTGGGTACTTAGATGCATTCAATTAATATTGTATCTCTGTTACCATTATAAATGTGAATAAATTATATAGAAATTCCAGATGATCTAGTCCATTTTCCTTCTATCTATTGTATTTTCATTTTCCATTACCAATTTTCTTGGGATGATAGGTCTAAGCTGAATGTTACATCACCCTTTCTATGAGCTAATTTTCCCTTCAGCCTCCTTTTTGCCTTTTTTTTGAGAGTGGTGACTTGACACTCTTTGTAATCATCTATAATATTTTGAAAATTAGTTGTACCTCTCAATCAGCATCGTCCTCTGTCCTCTCTTTTTGACCAGGAAATAAACTGATCGCTGCTGAATCAATTTGGAGCTCATTTGGTCTCTCAGCATGACTAGTTTGTAACCTTCTCTAAGCAATAGTGATAGTCATCATCTTGTGTTCATTTCCTGTTTAAAAAAAATAACAGCTTTAGGTTGGATTAGACCTATTATAATTATCCATATTCTTCAGTTACTTTATTTGTCTTATCTCATATGGTATTTGTTATAATCTTTGCTCAAATAAGTCAATGATCTGACTACAAGATAATTCTAAATTGACTGTTGTATTGGTAAGTTGTTGTGTCCATTGAGTTATGTGATACTGTCAACTTAATTTTTCTTATGTTACTTTCTTTGAAGATGATATTTAAGACACTCAAAAAATAAGTGTTGGAAAGGACCTCAGTGGCCCTCTCATCCAACTCATACATGAATACAATCCATACTTATAACATAGTCAACAAGTAGTCATTTAGACTCTGAATGAGTATTTCTTATAAAGGGAAAACAGCATCTCTTGAGTGAGCCCATGTTACTTTCAGACACCTCTAAATGTTAGGAAGCTTGTTTTTATTAATTTTTTTCTTTTCCACATAACAACTTTAAATAAGCATCTTACCATAGGACTATTGAACAATTTACACATCATAAGCATTTTTCACTTTGTATCCTGAGCTAATTTTTTTTTTAGCAGTTTCTTCTGTCTTCTCCAGTGCCCACTTTTATATTGGAGTCACAAATTATTGAAGTTTTTGTGGACTTAGTTTCAGTAAATCTTATTAAATTCTTTGTAGAATTGTCTGTTTCATTCTTTATAACAGTTCTTGATATATAAGCTCTGATCATACTCAACATGGTACAATTGTGAGACCTGCAATGTAAGATAACTAGATGTCCTGTGAAATTATGCTTTATTTTTGCTATGGGCACACAATTAAGTCAATGCTGCCAACTCTGTTCTTCCTTTGTGTGAGGAGAATTTGTGTATTTTTGTTCTTTAAGTTAAATGCAACTTTTTTATACTTTTAATTATAGGAATGATATTGATATGGATTGATATTGGCTACTTCAGTTAATTACTTTACTCATTTCTTCTTAGCAAACTTTGGGCAATTCTAGCACCAAGAGTTGGCTAATGTTTGTTTATGGCCTAAAAATTGTGTTTTGGACCCTACATTTCCCATTTTTAATGTAGCAGAAGAGGTAATATTTTTATTTTTAGAGAAATACATTAAATAATGTATTTTAAATGATTTTCCCCACCACCTAAAACTGTATCACCATATACTAATAAATTTTAACCCAACTCTTTGAGATGTCTTCTCCAATAATTGATGTTTCCCAGGAGTTTTCTGAGCTTAGAGATTCCCAGGATAATTTTTACTTTATTAAGGATCACCTATCTTGCCAGAAAATGGAGTTTATGTTTTCAACAGTGAACTGTTCAAATGGTATGAGTTGTGATAGAACAATGTGGAGAGCCTTCTTCCTGAATCAATGTTTGTGTGATCACACCTTCCATGAGATCTTGAAGGGAAAGGACACTATCATATTGTTCTTTGATTTCTTCCTTTCTTTTCCCCAAAAATTTCCTGTTCATAATTCTGAATGCAATCAATTTTCAGTTATATAGAGAGAAATGAATAATTGACAGCTTATCTTGGATATTGTTTTCTCTTTGACTTTTCTTTATCACTTAGAAAACAGTAATGCCTAGACAGAGATAAAGAATGAATGGGGAATCAATTTCTCAAATATGTCACTGAGTATCAAAATTCCTCAGCCATTTTCCATACTTTTAACTTTTAGTTTTGAATTTTAATTCATTGCTTTACTGACAGAGATTCAAGTAATTTTTCCTAATAGTATCAAAAGGAAAGCATTATTTTGTCCAAACTGGTAAAAAGACTGGCTTTTAACCTCAAGGATCTGAAAGAGTGGGTCTGATGCATGAGTATTCATTCATGCCAAATGACAACTTAAAGTGGTGGATGTCTCCATTATTTACAAAAAAGACAAAGTACATATATAGAAAAGTAGACATCTTGAAGTACTTGTGTCTTTTTCAGTCCTCTCACTATTGAAAAATATTCATTGTCAGTATTACTAGGAAATATGTACATGAAGTTAGAACTACTTGGCACATGAATTCTGTTGTCATGCCACTGAATATTTCTTTGTTATTTTAGATATGAAGATCCAATTTTGACCTTTGAAAAACCTGTAAAAAATTCTACTTCAGTAATGTAAACTCAATATCTTGAACTGCTTTAACTTTCATTGAATTTGTTAACCCAGACAGAAAGAAAATTTCAATCTATATGAAAATTATTTTAATAAGTTCTTCATTTGGTGACTACAGCTGCTATCATCAGTCAATATCAGTATGTCACTGTACAACAAAGATAGTGATTTTTAAAGAGAAAAGTTTGTCAAATTCAGCCACCTAATCTGATTAGTTCATAAATTATTGGCTTGGATAAAATGTTTTATATTTTTTATTTACTTTTCACCCATCAATAAATTAATTCTTTTCTTTGGCTTTAACATTGTTTTGTCAACTAAATTATAGACTTTTATTTCTTACTCTTTGGAATAGTAATACAAAAAACAACTTTTCCTCCAGGGAATTAATTATACTTATCAAGGATAAGACCAATAGAATTAGTAGCTACAATCCTAATAGGGTCAGTTTAAATTTCAGATTCAGAATTCAGCTGAAGAGTATATGAATAATAAGAAAAAGAGATATGTAGAGGAATCTGAAAGCAATGTGTTGGCCAGTGGCAAAATGAAGGTTGAATATGACTAATGGTTCATAGGGGATCTTAAAGTCTCAGAGTCTGGTGTATTAGAAAATTTTGTTTTAGAATCAGAAGACCTATGCTATAATTTGGGATCTGGCACTTTATGAAAGCCACTTTAAGTCTCTGGGTCTCAGTTTCTTCATCTGTGAGATGAGGAATTTGGTACTGTTGGTATCCAGAGTCACCTTCAAGTTCAAATTCCTATGATGCAGTTTAGTTTAATTCAAAATTGTGCCTTAATTACCCTGTGGTAAAAACAAACAAAAAAACAGGCTATATATCGCATATGCAGAATTATGCACAATTTGGTATAAAAGATAATATGAGAATTATATTACTGGGGAGGGGTAAAGGGATGGGTCAGTTATGTAATGAGAGGGAGTGGATAATTGATGGAAAAACCCCACTGTACTGCTATCCCTTCAATGACAAAAGAATAACAGTAGAACTCCCACTATGCTGGAGAGAAACTCTTTCCTCTCTCCTTATGATGGATTTAAAGGGAGGCATAGATGAGTGATATAAGAACAAGCATTGATAACTTGGCATCTGAATCAATAAGGAGAATATACACATTGATGAGATCAGAGCTCCACTGAAATTAGGGATGCACTGAAGCCCCTAACCCTCCAGTAGAAAAAGAAACCCTCCCATTTGACATTTTTCTTTTAACCATTTGCTGGATATTTTTAAAAAATTAAATTTATTTATTTACTTTTGCTTTATTTCCAAATTTTCTCCCCCTCCTTCTCCTCCTCCCTCACCCCACCCCTCCCCATGGCAGCATGCAATCTGATAAAGGTTTTTACAAATACCTTCACATTAAACATTAATCAAATTGTAAAGAAGAATTATACAAATAGAAAGAACAATGAAAACATTTTCTGGGTCTTTTAATTCAACCAGTTCCATATGCATTTTCCTCCATCACCACCTTACCCACAACTCCTGATCTTGGCCTCAGAGATATCTGTCATGAAAAAAAAAAAAATATATATATATATATATATATATGTGTGTGTGTGTGTGTGTGTTTGTATATATATATAAGCTCTGAATGGCAGGGGCTATTTACTTTTTGCCTTTGTATCCCCAGAACTTTTCTCATAGTCCAACATGTAGAAGGTGAGTAATAAATGTTGTTTGAATGATTGAGAAACTGTCTAATGTCTTGCTGAAATCTAAGTAGCCTTTATCTGTGATAGCTCTTTAATCTATCAGTCTAATAAAGCCTACAAAATAAATAAAGTATAGTTTTACATGACTTGCTATTGGTGAATTCATGCTGACTTATAGTTACTGCTTCTGTCTAAAAGCTGACAAAACTTTCCTATGCTCTAGAGTTTTGCAGGAAAAGAAGGTAAACACCACATCTACAATTTGAAAAATCGACCTACTTCCAACCTTTGAAAACTAGGACATTTGCCCATTTCCAGTTTTGTGGTTCATGCTTTTAAGGGGTAGGTGGAGAGAGGGGGAAAAATAGTGTTTTAAAATTTAGTTTTTATAATTAGCTCATGATTGCATTTGAATATATAACTGCTATATAAATGTAAATTATCATTGGTATTATCATTCCTAGTATTTTCATAATATGTAGGACATAGAAAGTAATTTAAAAGTGCTTATTAACTTGTTGATAATATACTGTAAGCTATGAATCCAGCAGGGAAAGAAATCAATGATGAATTCTAAAAGTTGATCACAAAACTGGCTCAGATACAAGGTATAAGGATGATAGAGAACTTAAATTATTTTGACATATTTTAGGAATTCTTTCTTCTAAAAAGCAGAGGAGCAGATAAGTTCTTTACCTGTTTTTGACATTTTTGAGAGATTAATTCTATATGACGGAGTGAAGCCAGGTAGTTGCCTGAGCTCTCCCCAGTTTCCTTCAGAAACAATGTTAAATCAAACCTTTAAACAGGTTCTAAAGCAACAAAACTACAAAAAAGACATATTGAAACACTTTTCCAGCCTAAGATAACTTAGAAGAATTTAGTGAAAGCTCTGTCTCATTTCGGTAAAAGGGGAATAAAGCCCACCCCAGACAGTGTCTTTGCAAGCCAGTGGGAAACTTCACCAGAGCACAGATCAGCAACCAAGGCCCCTGAGTCCTGGCTGAGCAGGCCAGTTATGAGGCCTCCAACCCCAGCACAGAAGACAAATTACTAGCACTAGAAACTAGGCAAAAAACAGCTATGACAAGGCTGGGACAACCAGCACAGTGAGCAAGCCACCAGCAACTGAGACCCCAGCACACATAGCCAGTGACCAGGCCTATGCCCCACCCCCCAGCCAAAGATCTAACACTATAATATAAAGCAATAATCATTAAAACTATTTGATACTGGCTAAGAAATATAGTGGTGAATCTGTGGAGTCGGTAAAGTACAGAAGACATGATAGTCAATGACTATAATATTCTATTGTTTGATAAACCCAAAGACTCCAACTTCTGGGATAATAACTCACTATTTAACAGAAACTTATGGGAAAATGTAATGTTAATGGGAATTGAAGATCTTCCCCCACCCATTAATAGGCCTCTGGTTGAACTCAACAAGAGAGGCTTGATTAGGGGAGACTTGTTTTTCACTTGGTCTCATGGGTTGTGATGCCCTCAGGCTCTGAAGGAGGATATATATATATATATATGTATATATATGTATATACACACACACCCATGTATGTATATATACATACACATACATACATACACATACACATACATACATACATATGTGTATATATACTTGTGTGTGTGTGTGAAACTCTGGGTAGCTAGTAAATAGCCCCCCTTTAAAACCCAGATTTTGGTGCTTCTCTGGTAACTGTGTGTATAGCTTTGGTCAGAGAGCTAGAAGCCTTGTCTGTTGATTTGTGTTATTTTCTCTGTCTGTATTTTTTCTGCTTGTAATTTCTGTTCGTATTTTCTCTGAAGTTCAAGGTGCTGACTTTTCCCTTTGAACTAAGTGAATTATCTATATACATATACATATATATGTGTGTGTGTATGTGCATATATGTATGTATCTATGCATATGTATCCATATATATGTAATTAAAGTAAAATTGTTGACCCCTTTAAAATTGCTTTCATTTATTTTTATTTATTTATTTTACTTTCTGGAAGGCAATTGTTTTTAAGTAATGTCCAAGGTGACATGGCTGTGTGTGTGTGTGTGTGTGTGTGTGAGTGTGTGTGTTAAGTGTCTGAGGCCAGATCTGAACTTAGATCCTCCTGACTCTGAGACTGGCACTCTACTCACTGCGCCACCTAGCTGCCCCGTTGCTTTCATTTAGATAAACATATTAAAGAACCTGTGCTTGCACCATCCTGGGTATGCTGGGTACTTGTTGCAGAAAACTGGAAAATTATATGGCAGAAACTAGGCATAGTTTCTTATACCATATATCAAAGTAAAGTCAAAATGTGTACAGTATTTAGACATAAATAATGAAAACATAAGCAAGCTGGGAGAGCAAGGAATAGTTTACTTGTCAGATCTATTGAGAAGGGAAAATTTTTATGACCAAAAAAGAGATAGAGGACATTATTGAATGAAAATGGAACATTTTGATTACATTAAATTAAAATGTTTTTACACAAACAAAGCCAATGCAACTAAGATTAGAAGGAATACAGAAATCTAGGATATAATTTTTACTTCTAGTTTCTTATAAAGGTCTCATTCCAAAATATATAGAAGACTAAATCAAATTTTTAAGGATATAAGTCATTCCTCCATTGATAAATGGTCAAAAGAAATGAACAGGTTGTTTTCAGAAGAAATTAAAGCTATATATAATCATATGGAAAAATGCTCTAAATCACTATTGATTAGAGAAATGCAAATTAAAATGACTCTGAGGTACCACCTCACACCTTTCAGACTTTCTAATATCACAGAAAAAGAAAAATGATAAATATTGTGTAAGGTGTAGGAAAATTGGAACACTAATTCCCTCTTGGTAGAGTTGTGTACTGATCCAACCACTCTGGAGAGCAATTTGGAAGTATACTAGGTCTATTAGTATTATTTAAAAAAAGAGATTATTTTTTCAAAATGGAAAAGAACCTACATGGGCAGGAATATTTATAGCAACTCTCTTTGTGGTGACAAAGAATTGGAAATTGAGGGGATGCCCATCAATTGGGGAATGGCTGAACAAGTTTTGGTATATGAATGTAATGGAATAATCTTGTGCTATAAGAAGTGATGAGCAGGCAGATTTCAGAAAAAAAAACCTGGAAAGTCTATCATGAACTGATTCTGAGTGAAGTGTGCAGAATATGGAGAATGTTGTACACAGTAATAACATTATATGATGACCAACTTTGATAGACTTAACTCATCTTAGCAGTGCAATGATCTAAGACAATTCCAAAACACTCATGATGAAAAATGATATCCACTTCCAAAGAAAGAACTGTGGAGTCTGAATGCAAATTGTAGCATATTATTTTTCTTTTTATTTTCTCATAGTTTTCCCCTTTTGTTCTGATTCTTCTTTCATAACATGACTAATGTGGAAATATGTTTAATATAGTTGTACAGTATAGCCTATATCAGAATACTTGCTATCTTGGGGAAGGGGAAGAGGAGGGAGGAAAAAAATTGTAACTTAAAATCTTATAAAAGTGAATGTTGAAGATTTTCTCTACATATAATTGGAAAATACTATTGGGTAGAAATATAGATTAATTCTAGGTTTCTTCTGCTCATATTCTTTGATATAACATGAATCATCAAAAATGGACAGTGGTCATCAGATCTGACAAGTTTCAGGAGTCTCCTTGTCCTCTCAAAACACTGAGTAAAAAGACCTTTCACTGTTTTCAAGATAGAGTGGCAAGATAGTGAGAATTAGGTATATTAAAAATCAATAAAATACAATTTCACAACTATGAATCTCAAATTGCATATCATGAAATGAGATGATCCTTTAGCATAGACTAAGGAGAAAACAGTCTAATTTTAGGGGTTCTGAATTTCACTCTGCTTAACACAATCTTTATTGATCTGACCATTTTTTTTGTCTTAAGGCATGAGAAAAATGATATTAATATCTGTGAATTGCACCATAGGTGGGTATTTGGAATAAATAAGATAAATTAAGCTCTTCAATCACATTATCATAAACTAGTGCATCAGATTACCTTTGTATGACAAAACATTTACATTGAGTTGTTGATAACTAGAGCATAAGATGCTTCAGTGAATCAATCATGGTTCCAACCAGCAAAAGAACTTTTAGGATGGGTTATGGTCTTAAATAAGAGAACTAGAGAGCATAAAGAGGTAGAGAGAATTTTTGAAGAAAAGTGAAGGCAGGGTAGTGTTTGGGGATGACAGCTCATAACGGAATTCAGTTTCTGGCTTTGAAACCAGCTGAATGACTTTAAGCAAGTTACTTAAGATTTTGGGGCCACAGTTTATCCTTGTGAAAAAAATAGAAAAAAAAGAATTTCAGCACTAATATCTCTAGCTGTTTCAAGGATCAAATAAAAGATTAGACATGAAAAGAGGATGAATATAAAGGTCTATGAATATAACTGACAATTTTTACTTCCCGGCATTTCTTTCCTTCACTAAAGCATCGAGATATGGCTATTATTACTTGCAGGCTTCTCAAGGATGGCTGGATGACTTGCCCAGAAAATGTTATTGAACATTGTTTGACTATAAGGATTTGGGGATTATTTCCCAATATTTACCCTATCTGAGTGACTTTTTTTCTTATGTATGACCAACATTGGAGATCAATCCAAGACTATTATATATCTTCAAAATTATTTAGAACTAGGCTGTCATTTTTTACTCCTGTGAAATGCTAAAACTCAGAAATTGTCATTGAGCTTGATCATCTGCCTTAGTGGTATTTACTGAGGTTGCCTTGGTACTCTGTGTTGAATATTTTCATTCTTCTACCCTTTATTCTGTCCCTAGCTACTTTTCTGAGTGGAAATGAACCTAATGATGAAGTGTAATGGTTAAGGAAATCAGTAGAAAAATGAAAATGCATTTGCAAAGGCAAAGCAGACTATAAAGCTAAGTAATTATCTTGTGAATTCAACATAGACAGCAACAGCATCATTTAAAGCAAATTAACTACTTTCAAAAATCACCAAAAGCTATTTATAATCAACCAAACGATTCATATGACATTGTGCTATGGCTTTCTCAAGTTTTGTCTAATTCTGAGAAGCAAATTGCTGTTCTTTACATTAGAGCTAGAAGAACCTCAAGAGATTATTTGGTCTAAACTGATGATTTTAATAAATATAGTATTATGATTCTCCTTTAACAGATGGTATCATATCTAACAGTAAGACCTATTAGCATTGTGACCTCATATTTCCATGGATAAACAAAATACTGCCTTTGTTTCTAGTTCTTTGGTACATTAAAAATATTGCTGTGAATACTTACATAGATTGATTCCTTCTTTCTTTGATTTCTTGGGGTTTATATCAAACAGAGACAAGTACCTAGCAAGTAATAAGTTTTTTGTTGACTAATTCCTTAGTAATGGTATCATCAGATCAAATTTTGTATAGTACTAACTTTTGAGAATTTTTCCAATTGCTTTCCAAAACAGCTGAGTCAATCCACAGCTCCAACATAGCATTAGGGCACTTTTACTACAGCAGTTTTGTTTTCCTTCCTTATTATTGTAGCCAATTTGGTGATTGGGAGATGGATCCTCAAATTTGTTCCAATTTATGTTATTATTATCAATGATCTGCATGATTTTATATAGCTGTTGAAAGACTATCTTTTTTTTTAATTGCCTAATCATAACATTTGACCAGTAATCCATCAGGAACGTTTTTTTTTCTTTTAAAATATTTAAATCAATTCTTCATATAGCTTAGACATTATACTCTTTCACTGGAGTTTACTGCTAACATTTTCCCACTCAGTTAAATTTTTCTCTTCTAATTTTAATGGAAGTGATTTTATTTGGGGTGATTGTTTTTTACAGTTATACACTCAAAATTGTCTATTTTACCCTCTTTTGATTTTCTCCTTTGATCAATTATCCTTCCCCTATCCATAGTTGTGAGAGGTATCTCCTTACATATTGCTCAAATTTGTTTATGGCAATAAACCTAATCTATATGTCATGTATCCATTTGAAACATCATAATACTTGGTGTGAGACAATTATGAATTATATGAATTTTTTACATGATAGCACATGTATAAACTATATCAATCTGCCTGCCATTTTCAGAAGATTGGAGGGGAGGGAGGGAAAAAAATTGGAACTCAAAATCTTTTCCATCTAGTCTTTTTTGTCTTATTGCTATAGCCAGCCTTTGTAGAAATATAGCAAACAGTAGTGACTGTTTTTCTCATGATCTTTCACAACATCTCTACTAATTCTCCATTTTGTGTAACTAGCTGTTGGTTTAGTTAATTTCTTTTTTTGTCTTTTTGTCCTTTTGGAGGGGGCAATGAAGGGCAATTGGGGTTAAGTGACTTGCTCAAGGTCACACAGCTAGTAAGTGTGTCAAGTGTCAGAGGCCGGATTCAAACTCCTGTCCTTTTGACTCCAGAGCTGGTGCTCTATTCACTGCACCATCTAGCTGCCCCTAGTTAATTATTTTTAACCACATTAAGAAAGAATAGTCATTTTAAATGATTTTTAACAAAAAACCCATCTCATTCTATGAAAAGCTTTTTTTCTGTATCTTTTGACATAATTATTTTATTTTTATAAACAAAATGACTTATTTACCTAGGATTTTCTTAATATGGAAACACATCTCAAATCCAAATAAAAATCCAATAAGGCCATGGTATTTTTTTATGTGTTTCTGTACATTTTTGCTAATATCATGATCGTTATTTTTCATTGATATTTATTAAGGATATTGATCTATGATTTTCTTTCTTTTCTTGACATATTGTGACTTAAGAATCAAATTCGTGTTGTTTCATAGGAGGTATTAAATATGATGCTTTTTTCTATTTTCCCCAAAACTCATGTAATAGCAAGTTTAGTTTTTATGTGAATGGTTGATAGAATTCAGTTTTGAATTGGTCTCCTCTTTTATTTGGGGAATTACATTATGACTTCTTCTATTTATTTTATTTGAGATTGGATTATTTAAATTTTCTATTCTTATTCTGTTAATCTAGGTATTTTTGTAAATAGCCATCTATTTAATTTAATTGATCAGATTTGTAAATGTTAATTTGTTAATTAGGAGCAACATGATTTTGAATGATTTATTTTTTTCCCTTGAATTGATCATAAATTTTTATTTTTAATCTAAATAATTTCAATTTTACCTCTTTTTATTAACTGAAGGTTTATTTTTTTAAGAATCTCATATACTTACAATAGGAACTTTTCTATGAATTCTAGAATTTCAGTTTCATTTCTGGTTATTTTTCATTTTTAAAATTTTCTACTTCATTTAGTTTAATGCCCAATTCCTTGATCTAATATGTCTAACTCTTGCAGAAAGTGTAAAGACAAACATAGATTCTCTCCTAGAGACTTGTTTTGCTGCATCCCAAATGTTAATATGTCTTTGTTGTCATTTTCTTTACTGTTTTTTTTCTATAATTGTTCTTTGACCCACAAATTTTGATTAATTAATTAGGATTAAATTATTGAATGTGTAAGCTTGAAATTTACATTTCAATTCTTTCTCCAAAATCCCCTTTAATGTGTGTAATTTAACGTATTATGATCTGTTTAATTTATATTTACTTTTTGTATTCATTTATGGTATTCCTATGCCTCAGCCTAGGGTTAGTTTATTTTTTTTACAGCAACATTGTATAATTTATTCTTTTTTTTGCATTTTTAAAATTTTTTTATTTTTAGTTTTCAACATTCATTTCCACAAGATTTTGAGTTATAATTTTTTCTCTTCCTGTCTTTCCCCTACCCCTGTCCCAAAATAGCAAGCCTAATGAATACCCCTTCCCCCAATCTGTTCTCTCTTATATCCTCCCCTTTACCCCCCTAACTTTCTCATAGGGCAAGATGGGTTTCTATACCCTAGCACCTGTATATTTTATTCTCAGTTGCATGCAAAAAAAAAAAATTATGTTTGTTTTTAAAACTTTGAATTCCAGATTTTTTTCCCTTCTTCCCTCCTCACACACACCCCACTGGGAAGATAAGCAATTCAATATAGATTTTACATGTGTAGTTATCCACATAATTTCCATAGTAGTTATATTGTGAAAGACTAACTATATTTCCCTCCATTCTAGCCCACTCCAAACTTATTCTATTTTCTGCTTCTACTCTATCTCTTTTCAAAAATGTTTTCTTCTAACTACCCTCTCTCCCCAAACTGTCCTCCCTTCTATCCTCCCCTCTCTTATCCCCTACCCCCTATTTTCCTGTAGGGTAAGATACCTCATTGACTGTGTATGTTATATCCTCTTTAGGCCAAATTCAATGAGAATCAGTTTGTCCCATTCCCTTTCACCTTCCTGCTAATCCCCTCCATTGTAACAGTTTTCTTTTGTCTCTTTTATATGAGATAATTTACCCTAATTCCTGTCTCGCCTCTTAATTTTATTTTTAGATATCATTCCTTTATATTCAACTCATCCCATGCCCTCTGTCTATTTATACATGAACATACAAATGCCCACACTCACACATATATCTGCATATACATACATCCTCCTATACATACATATATATATCTTCCTTTCAGGTATCTTCATACTGAGAAAAGGCTTATGAGTTACAATTATTGTTTTTCAATGTAGAAATATAAATAGTTCAACTTTAATAAGTTCCTTTTTATTTCTTTTTCCTTTTTACTGTCTCATGATTCTCTTTCTTTTTCTATTTGAAATTCAAATTTTCTGTTCAGCTCTGGTTTTTCCATCAAGAATGCTTGAAAATCCTCTATTTCATTGAATGACCCTATTTTTCCCTGTAACATTATATTCATTGTTGCTGCATAGGTGATTCTTGGTTTTAATCCTAGCTCCTTTGACCTGTGGAATATCATATTTCAAGCCCTTCAATTCCTTAATGTAGAAGCTGATAGGTCTCTTGTTATCTGATTGTGTTTCCACAATACTTAAATTGTTTCTTGCTGACAGCTTTTATTATTTTCTCCTTGACCTGGGAATTCTGGAATTTGGCTGTAATATTCCTAGGAGTTTTCTTTTGGGGATCTTTTTCAAGAGGTGATTGGTGATTTCTTTCAATTTCTATTTTGCCCTCTGGTTCTAAAATATCAGAGCAATTTTGCTGGATAATTTCTTGAAAGATGGTTTGTAGGCTCTTTTTTTTTTTGATCATGACTTTCAGGTCGTCCAATAAATTTTAAATTATCTCTCCTGGATTGATTTTCCAGGTCAGTGTTTTTTTCAACGAGATATTTCATATTTCCTTCTATTTTTTCATTTGTTAGTATCTGTTTTATAGTATCGTCATTTCTCATAAAGTCATTAGCTTCCAATTGCTCAAATGTATTTTTGAAGGAGTTATTCTCTTCAGTGACTTTTTGAAATTTCTTTTCCATTTGGCAAATTCTGTTTTTTAAGGCATTCTTCTTCTCAATGGCTTTTTGGCCTTCTTTTGTTATTTGAGTTAGTCTATTTTTTAAGGTGTTATTTTCTTCAGTGTGTTTTTGGGTCTCCTTTAGCAGACTGTTGACTCACTTTTCATGATTTTCTTGCATCATTTTCATTTCTCTTCCTGATTTTTCCTCTACATCTCTTACTTGATTTTCAAAATCCTTCTTGAGCTTCTCCTTGGCCTCTAACCAATTCATATTGTTCTTGGAGGCCCCAGATGCAAGGGTTCTGACTTTGATGTCTTCCTCCCACTCCATTCCTGGTTCCTTTTTGTTGCCAAAAAAAGATTCTCTTGTCTATTTGTGCTTGCTCATATTGTCAGCCAAACACTTGCCCCTTGAGCTCTTTGCCATGGATGAACTCCACTTCCACAATGCAGAGAACTATATCCCAAATAACTGGGGTTTTTGCAGCTACCAGAGCTATTAGATGGGTCTCCTCTCTACAGCCTCCCCCCACACTCTGGCTCATTGGTCACATACCCCAGGACAACCATTCAAGACTGCAATCCGGATCCAAGCAGGTCAAAGAAAGAGCTGTAACCCTCTGAAGGGTCACTTGGTACCCCATACAATCTGCAGGACAGGAGCTCCAGCCATGTGGCAGCTGTTGCAGCCACTGTGCCTCCTCTGCTTCTCACTCTGGGGGTAGTCGCCATACTGCACTCTTCTATCCTCCTCTGGACCAACCAAGTTTCACACGGACCTAATACTTTGTCTTTGGCATTTATGGATTGAGAAGTCTGGAAACCACCACAGGCACTGGTGACTCACTTTCCTGAAGTCTGTTCTAGGTGCTACTCATAGAGGCCACCCTGGGACTAAAACCACATCTCAGGCTGGACTGCCCTCAGCTCCTATCGTGCTGTGATGGACCCTTCCTGCCAGCCTGCTGGGCTTCCTTCAGTGGGAGATTTGTTTCTCTCTCTCACTTTGTGGGTTTTGTAGTTCTAAAGTTTGTTTGTAGTCATTTGGTACATGCATTGGAGGAGGTGGAGGCCAGAGCTGCACAGAAGTCCTGTTTCTACTCCACTATCTTGGCTCTGCCCCCCCAGGCAGATTGTGTAGATTATCTTTAAAAATTAGCTGGAGAAGGAAATGGGTAAACATCTTTGCAAGAAAACCCCAAATGGGGGCATAAAGCATCGTACATGACTGAAAAAACTAAATAACAATAAAAATACCCCTTGTATTTAGTTATTGCTAGAGATCTAGCATATGTAACATTTCTAAAATTGAATTTGGTTCTTTATCTTTTTTTCTTATTTTGTTAAAAGTGTTACCTCCTTGAATCTACTGTCAAAGTCATCTAAATTTTTATTTAAGTTTGATAAAGATCAGGAATTTACTTCTTCCTTGGCCAATACATTCCATTTTTGAGTGGCATTAATTATTCAAGAGCCAAAATGTGCTTCTGTTATGCTTTCAGTCATTGTTCCCAACATTTACCTTCAAGGCCAAACAATCTATGATAGGATCTCAAGGGAGAAGAAGACGTGTTCTAGGGTCTCCATTTTCAGAAAAAGAAGCTGAGGAAAGTTGTAATTCACCAAAGGCCACAATTTTAGCAAGTTATAAGAGTGAGATTTGAATATAGAGCTCTTGACTCCAGAAGTTGATGCTCTTCCCCATATGCCATGCTGCCTCCCACGTCTAACTCCTCTCCCACTGAATTACTGCAAACAATAACTAGTGTAAATAATCCTCTGAATCCTGTAAAATAACTTGATTATATTATTCAGATTTGCATGATATGTTTCCATTGGGCTACAACCAATTACAATATTTAAATAATTATATCTTTGAACAGTGTGCATTTGACATGTGATCACTTCCTGGGAATCATTATTCTCATTAGTGAGCACCTAACTACAAAATCTCAAAGTCTGAAGTGACCTTACAGGTCATACATTTAAATCTTTTACAGATTGAAAAATTCTCTCTACAAAATTCCCTGTTGTTTAACTTCCAACCAGAGATTGCTGGTAAGAAACCTATTAGCTCTGAGGGCAGCCCATTTCATTTGAAAATAGTTCCATGTAACAAATCATTTGACATTTGAAACATAATTGATTCTTTCATTTTATTTTCAGTTGTTATTTCAACTACCCATGTAATTCTGGTTCCCATCTTTTAGATATATCCTGTTTTGACTATCTCTCCCTCAATTGACTATGTTTAGAACTGATCCAGACAAAAAGTCCAAGTGTGTTCAGTCTAGGGAAGAATACTTTGTCTCAATTAATGTCACTTAATGTAATATTTTCCTTTTTTCTTTAATATGCCATTTGCTCATGAGATACTCACAGATTCTTAGATTGATTTTTGTTGTTCTGTTTTGCTCTGCCTTTCCCAATCTTTCTGCATACACACATGAACAACCTTCTAATTCTGCCTTTCTTATCCAAAGTATTTACAATTTTCAAATAAAATGCAAGTTTTTTTTAATATTCCTATTCCATTACATCATGGATTCAGTCCCTTATTTAAGTTGATTGCTATCATATATCAACCTCCTTTTTAAGTTATATTCTAGCCATGTTCACAAACTCTAAGCCATTCAAAACTTGGTAGATTTACTATCTATATTGACTTCCAAGTCAAACATAAAGAACAAAGTAGTGCTAAGGACAAAGTCTCAGAACACTCATTCTGATCTTCCCTCAGGTTGACATTGATCCCTTAATCAACACTCTTTAGATCTACTGTATTACCAAGTGTCAGATTTTAAAAAGTTAAAATAGGTGGCTATTTTCTACTCACATACCCA
>NW_027186473.1:6000331-6007237 GCF_028583685.1 Petaurus breviceps papuanus
CTCCCTTTATTCTTAAGCTCTCCAATTAAAAGGGGTGCTTTTTTGGAGGGGAAAAGGCAGGACAATTGGGATTAACTTGCCCAAGGTAATAAGTGTGCCCAGCTAATAAGTGTGTCTAGAGTCTGAGGCTGAATTTGAACTCAGGTCCTCCTTACTCCACGGCCTGTGCTCTATTAACTGTGCCACCTAGCTGCCCCTCGGGGTGCTATATTTTGTTGAAAGCTTTTTCAGCATCTATTGAGATAATCATATGATTTCTTTTGGTTTTGTAATTGATATGGTCAATTCTGTTGATAGTTCTCCTAATATGAACCAACCTTGGATTTCTGATATAAATCCTACATGATCATGGTGTTTAATCCTTGTGATATATTGTTGTAATCAACTTGGTAATATTAATTTAAAATGTTTCAATCAATATTCATTGACCAAATTTATATATAATTTTATTTGTCTGTTTTAGCTCCTCTTGGTTTAGTATCAGCACCATATTTGTGTCATCAAAAGAGTTTGTTAGGACTCCTTCTGTACCTATTTTTCCAAATAGTTTTTATCGTATTTAAACAAATTGTTCTTTGAATGTGTGGTAGAATTAATTTGTCCCTAGGTATTTTGTTTTTTCTTAGGGAATTCATTGAAGGCTTGTTCAATTTTTTTTCTAACATGAGGTTATTTAATCATCCTATTTCCTGATCTATTAATCTGTGTAATTTATATTTTTGTAAATATCCATTGATTTCTCTCAGATTGTCAGACTTATTGGCATGTATTTGGGCAAAATAATTCCTAATGTTTGCTTTAATTACTTCTCATTGGTAGTGATTTTACCCTTTTAATTTTTTGATATTGGATATTTGTTTATCTTCTTTCTTTTTGTTTTTTAATTAAGTTGACCAAAGACATCTGTTTTTTTTTCATAAACCAGCTCTTACTTTTATTTATTAACTCAATAGATTTTTTTTTGCTTTCAATTTTATTAATGATACATTTGATATTTAAGATTTGTAATTTGATGCCCAACTGGGATTTTTAATTTGTCCTTTCCCTAGGTTGTTTTTTTTTTAGCTTTCATCCTATTCATTGATGTGTTCTTTTTCAATTTTGTGAGTGTGAGAATTTAGGGAAATAAACTTTCCCCTAAGTACTGCTTTGTCTGCATCCCATAAATTTTGGTATATTGCCTCATTTTTGTCATCCTTTTTAATGAGATAATCAATTGTTTCTAGGATTTCTTCTTTAACCTATTTAATTCCTTATCATTACATTATTTAGTTTCCAATTAATTTTAGTCTATCTCTTTACTGTCCTTTATTAAATACAATTTTATTGCAAAATGATCTAAAAAGAATAACAACATTTCTGTCTTCTATATTCTATTTCTATATTCAATTGACTTTGCATACGATTTCTTCTTTGAGTGAATACTGGTGAGAGTAATGTTCAAGCGGTGGCCATTGCCCACCCTTCCATTTTCCCTTCCACTGTAATAGATCTTTATGCTTCTTCGAGTGAAATAAATTACCCCATTCTACCTCTCCCTTTCTTCGCCAGCCATTGTACTTCTCTCTCTCATTCCTCAATTATTTGTATCTAATTCCCTAAAATACATTGTATACCAGTACCCTCTGTCTATGTTTATTCCTTCTAGCTATACTATAAGTGATATAGTGTTTAGAATTACAAGTATCACCTTCATATATGGTGATGTAAACAATTTAAGCTCTATTGAATTCCTTATTTTCTTTTCCCTTTTTTACCTGCTTATGATTTTCTTGGGTCTTGATATTGGAGACCATTTTTTGGTTTAATTCTTGTCTCTTCCTTATAAAAGCTTTAAATCGTATTTCATTTAATGACCATTCCCCCTTTTCAGCTCCTTGATGTATTACGCTTAATTTCAATGAATTTCAATGGGTAAATGACTCTTGCTTGTTGTCTTAGCTCCTTTGCCTTCTGGAATTTTATGTTCCATGACCTCTGATATTTTAATATTGCAACTTCTAAGTCCTTTCTAATCCTGATTGTGGCTCCCTGATATTTTAATTCTTTCTTTCTGGCCACTTGCAGTATTTTTTCAAAGACCTGATACAAACACACACACACACACACACACACACACACACACAATGTTCCTTGGCTACAATGTTCTTTGGGGTTTTTATTTTGGGATCTCTTTCCTGAAGTGATTGGTAGATTCTTTCAATGCCTATTTTGCCCTCTGGTTCCAGAATGTCAGGGCACTTTTACTTGAAAATTTCTTGAAAGATGCTGTCCAGGTCCTCCTTTGATAATGACTTTAAGGTAATACAATGATTCTGATATTGTCTCTCCTGACTGTTTTCCAGATCAGTTGTTTTTCCCGTGAGATATTTTATATTTTCTCCCATTTTTTCATTCTTTTGAATTTATTTGATTGATTCTTGATGTCTCACAGTGTTTTTACTTTCCATTTGCCCAATTATACCTTTGTTAGATTTTGTGTTTTCTATTTGGTCAATAATAATGTTTAAGGAATTGTTTGTTTAGTGGATATTTGTATCTCTTTTTTCCATTTGGTAAATTCTACTTTGGTTGAATCTACAATTCTACTTTTTAAGCAGTTATTTACTTTTTCCAAGCTGTTCACTCTTTTTTCATAATTCTCTTGCATCACTATCATTTCTTTTCCCAATTTTTCTTCTGCCTGTCTTGTATGACTTTTAAACCCCTTTTTGATCTCTTCTGTGAGTCCTTTCTGAGTTTGAAACCAATTCCCATTTTTCTTTGGGTTTTTTTTCATAGGTGTTTTGACATTATTTTTTTTCTTCTGAGTTTGTGTGTTAATATTCTATGTCTCTATAATAATGTTCTATTGTCATCTACTTTTTTGGTTGTTTTGTATCCTTTTTTTGGCCTTTGTTCATTTGTTTTAGATTAAATTAAGCTTCTGGGGTAGCAGGGGCACTGTCTTAGTCTTCTTGTTCCAGGAGCTGCAAGCATTGGTTGTTTACCTGATGCTGCACTGATGTTTCCCTGAGGCCCATGGGGGTACCTAGTGTCTGGTGCTCAGCCAAGGGGTTGAATTAGGTGGTGTGACTGGGGCTGCTGAAGTCTGTATGGTTCTGGCAGTATACTTGGTGCTAAGCTGGAGTCTTAGTGCTAGTGTCTGGTATGTGCTGAAGTTGGTGAGGTATTTCTGTATTTCCCCATGCTACATTGAAGCACTTGAAGGTGTCTGTGCTGGAGGTTGCCTGTTTGCCCAGGGCTATGCTGTAGGCCATGAGGGCTCTCAGAGCTGGTGCCTGCCCATTCCCTGGGATATGCTAGGCACATGGTGAGTCTTTGGGTTGGTGTCTACCTTTTCCAGCATACTGGGATTCAGGACCTCCTGCTGGTTCTCTGAGGTGGAGCTTGATCCTGGTTTGCTGAGATGCTTCCTGTCCTAGACTGTGCTCCTCTTTCACCTGAGGGAGATAAAACTTTCCTGTCAATTTTCTAAGTTTTTTAGGCTAAAAGATTGTCTTACCCCATCTTTTTGCTGATTCTTTCATTCAAGAATATACCTTGGGGATATTATTTTATGATTGTTTGAAGGATTTGGTTTTATGCAACTCTTCTTCCATAAACCAAATTCTTCTTTTTGACCTTGTACAGAAAATAACAGGAATATCAATTTAGAGGTGAAAGGACCCTAAGAGGTCATTGATTGTAACCCCTTTATTTTATAAATAAGGGAACTAAGGCATGATGAAGTTATTTTATCCCATAAACCCCAGAACCACAGAGTTAGAACATGTCTCAGACACTTCTTCCTGAATCCAAGTCCAGTGCTTTATTCACTACACCATATAGATAACTTTCCCGGTATAGAAAGATGAAAGACCCATTTTTTTCCTAGATTCTGCTCTTACACAGACTTATATGTCAATCCCAACATAGCAGCTATACTCTCATTGTTTGGTGACTCCCAATCATAGGATTATAGAGATATACCAGCCTATCATTAAGATCCTTCTTTGACTTTAGGGTTCTATGATTTGTCCTCCTTGCATTAACACTTGCTTTCAAATTGTCTTCTTTAGTTTTCTGAATTTTACATGTATGTATATCTTACTTTTCCCAATTCCAACCTCTCAGGGCTGGAATGATATCCTATAGATTATTTCACTTTGTAACTCTAACAATAGAACCATATATCTTTGACAGAGATACTACCTCTGTAGTGTGATGTAGACCATTGCAGGTCCTTTCAGTGCTGGGATTTGAAGGAACTGGGTACATTTAAAATTAAAGAGAGAAGAGGTGAGACAATTAAGATGGCTCAGGAATCCTACTCTGTCAGCCAACTTAAACCCAGGAATTGGCATAGAAGAACAATGGGGAGTATCTGCGCTCTCAAAGGGATCTTTTCTGAAGTGTGACTAAAAAATTCAGAACTTTAAAGTTTTAGAGATTTGGTTCAAAACCAGCAGAATGGATGGGTATAGAAACAAGGGCAAAGAAACACTCTGAAGGACAAAGACAGAACCAGGTAAGACAAGGAAGGTAAATAACATGTGAAGCTTGTTGCAATATAGAAACCTTGTGAGGTCTCTGTGAATTCTAAGCAGATTGTACCAGTATCATAGACATTAGGGAAGGAGAAAAATGTAAGAATCCTAGCATAATTCTCTCACTCAATTCCTATGGGATAGGCATTTTAAATAGCACGGAAGTTCCATTTTATCTAAGTAGAATCTGAGGTTATCTATTCTAGTTCTTCTGCCTATGAGAGATTCCCACCTACAGTATACTTGATACATTTTGCCTATGTTCTACTTGAATACTTTTGGTTATGGGAAACTCACTTAAAGTATTCCTTCAATTTTCAAACGCTTCTCTGATCGTGGAGTTCCTCTCTAATAATATTAAACTAAATTCTATTTCCCCATACTTTGCACATATTTTCCTAGTTTTCTGTCTCTGAATATACACAAAATACATGTGATTCATCTTCTACAAGACAACTTTTCAAATATTCAAAGCCAGAAGTGTTATATCCCTTAACTTTTCTCTCCTGCATCATAAACATCACCAATTCCTTCAAATCCTGACACTGGAATGGCTCTCAGTGGTCTAGTGTAGCCTGTACTTGAACTATCAATGTCCACTAAAGCAAGAAGAACAAACAGTCAATCAGCAACTATTTGAAAACTTTGAACTAACCTAGAAGTTCCCAAGAGGATGTGCAGATCATGACAACTGACATTTATCCAATATTTTGAAATTCATAATCTATAACTATATTTATTTATCTACATATATACATACATACCTACATACATATGTGAAACTGGTGCTTTGGATAATAATAATATTAGTCCCATTTTGGAGATGAGAAAACTGAGTTTTACAAATCCCAGACTAGATTTAAATCCATGTCTTTACAATAAGACTAGAATGAGATAAATACAAAGGCATGATAAAAAATAGATGCACTACCTTTATGATTGTTTTTTTGTTGACAGAAATAGTGGCATGACCATATTTATATTCCTCCTTTCAATTCCATGCCATGATAGCGGCACCAAAGATGCTATCTGAAGAAGTAGAAATTTCATTTAAGTTGTTAAAGTCAAGAAACCTACTGAACTATCCAGTGGGAAGCATCTGGCCTTGATCAAATAAAAGATATCTGTCCAGAGGATGGAGCAATCTTAAAAGTATTCAGGTGCTGATTTTCAAAGTATTTCAAAGAGGAAATGATTTCCAAAGAATGGGGGGAATCAGATGGTATTTCTCCTTAAAACAAAACAAAACAAAACAATGTGATGTCTGCAACACTTGAGACAGATGCATACTTTATACTTTTTATAAATTATTTATGAGAATGATCTTTGTATGCATGTGGGCTATCCTTCATGAAAATACAAGAAGGAAGAGTAAGCCTATTTCAGATTTGCTGTAGCAGAAAATACCTTTCTAGACAAACTACTGCCTGGAAGATATGATGGATATTATATTCTACTTTATCCTTTTAATTAGACTCAGAAAATGCAACTTTAAATTTTGTCCACAAATGCTTAAGTTAAAATTGAGCAAGATTATATCTGTGACAGATGTGACTTGGGAGAAAATCTTGTTCAGTGGCTTGTTGAGGATTACCATCAAGGAAGGAATAAAAGAGAGAAAAATGTTGCCAGGGTCTTGATAAATGTTCTCAAAAGAGTCCAAAAAGATTCTTCCATATCAGACAGGGTTTCTCCACATGCATATATTTTCAGATAAATTGTACTAATTATAGAGTATAGTGGTGTTCTACAAAACCTCCTCAGAGAAATCCATAATTGCTCGAACATATCCCATCCTTCAACAACTTTCATTTTTATACCCATACAACATCTGTTATATGCATCCAATTTTTTTCACTCTTGCCTAGACTATGCAATTGCCTTGTAACTGTTCTTCCTGCCTTGTCATTTGCTTAACGCAAGCCATAGTTCGAACAGGTGCCAATCAATCAAGCAACATTTGTAAATGTTTATCCTGCATACTTTGTTCCAGCACTATTCTAAATGCTAAAGTAAAAAAAAAATTCTTGTCCTCAAGGAGCTTACTGTCTTATGTGAAAGACAACATTCAAAGAAATACATGCAAAATATGCTATATGCAGGATAAATAGGAAATGATTGACAGAGGGAAGACACTACAATTTAGAAGACTTGGGGAAGGCTTCCAGGAAAATATTAGATTTGGGAATCAAAGGAATCCAGGGAAGTCTGCAAATGAAGCAGAGAAGGGAGATTGCTCTAGGTATGTAGGAAAGTCACAGAAAATGGAGAGAGAGAGAGACAGACAGAGAGAGACAGAGAGAGACAGAGAGAGAGACAGACAGACAGACAGAGAGAGAGAGAGAGAGAGAGAGAGAGAGAGAGAGAGAGAGAGAGA
>NW_027186473.1:6007637-6027062 GCF_028583685.1 Petaurus breviceps papuanus
GACAGAGAGAGAGAGACAGAGACAGAGAGACAGAGACAGAGACAGAGTCAGAGACAGAGACAGAGACAGAGAAAGAGAAAGAGAGAGAGACAGACAGACAGACAGAGACAGACAGAGAGAGAGAGACAGAGACAGAGAGAGAGACAGAGAGAGAGACAGAGAGAGAGAGAGAGAGAGAGACAGAGAGAGAGAGAGAGAGAGAGAGAGAGAGAGAGAGAGAGAGAGAGAGAGAGAGAGAGAGAGAGAGAGAGAGAGAGAGAGAGAGACAGAGAGAGAGAGACAGAGACAGAGAGACAGAGAGAGAGAGACAGAGACAGAGAGACAGAGACAGAGACAGAGTCAGAGACAGAGACAGAGACAGAGAAAGAGAAAGAGAGAGTTTTTTTTGCAGCACAGTCAGGAGTCCAGTGTCACTGGATTGCAGGGTACATTTCAGGGAATAAGGTGTAAGAAAATCAGAAAGATAGGAGGGGATGTTTAAATGTCAAACAGAGCCCTTTATATTTGTCCCTGGGAGCAATAGGAAGTTAACAGTTTACAGAGTAGGAAAGTGATAAGATAAGAACTGTGCCAGAGAAGGGAGAGAATTAGAGGCAGGCAGAATCACCAGCAGGCTATTACAATGGACCAGGCATAAGTAATAAGGGCTATTCTATTATAAAGAATAAGAAGAAGAGAGAAGGCGCATATTTGAGAAATTTTGCAAAGGTGAAATTGCCAGGCCTTGGGAGCAGATTAGATATGAGGATATAAGAAATTATAAGGATGCCAGGATACCTCCTAAATTGAAACTCTGAGGTACCAGGAGGAAGATGATGCCTTTACAGTAATAGAAAGGGTAGGAGACAGGGGCAAGGGGTTTAGTTTTAGCCATGTTGAGTTTAAGATGTCCCCTGGATATCCTGTTCAATATGTCTGCAAGGTAGTTGGTGATGGGAGCTTAGAGGTTAGCAGAGAACTTGGGAGTAGTGGAGATAGATTTGAGAATCATTGATATAAAAATAGTAATTAAATCCATGGTAACTGAGATCACCAAGCAAAGCAGTTTAGAGGGAGAAGAGAAGAGGGCCCAATATGGTATCCTACTTAAAGCATAGAGGAGAAGATATGTCCATGTCATGCCCACCCAATAAGCTCAAATGACGCTATTACCTCCAGTCCTGTGTTTGGTATTTAAGGTTCTTTAAAACCTAGGCCTTTCCCATCTTTGTAGTCTTCTTACACTTAACTCTCTAGCATATACTCTACAGTGTAGATACATCAGCCTACTCTCTATTCTTTGCACATTATAATATATCTCTCTTATGTGCCCCTTTGCATTGACTGTGCTCTATGCTTAAAATACTTTCCCTTTTCACCTCTGCTTATTTGACTCCCTGGATCCCTTTAAGACTTAGCTCAAAAGGAACCTTCTGTAGGAGGTCTTTTTCTCTTCCTTGTAGCTGCTACTGATTTTCCTTTTAGATTACCTTCCATCAATTCCATAGAGATCTTGCCTGCATTCATTAATATGTCATCTCCCCCACTAAAATGTGAACTCCTTCAGGGCAGTTTTAGATAAAATATCTAGTGAACATGCATTTATTAAACATTATGTGCTCACCACCATTCTAAAAAGCAGAGATACAAATAAAGGTAAGCAAGACAGTCCCTACTCTCAAGAAATTTTTGTGGGAAAAAGTAAAGCATAATAGGGAGGCACAAATGAGGGGATGGCTTGATGAAGCGAAGGCAGAGAAGTGGAATAGAGGGTCTAGGCTCTGAGGAGGCTAAAGGAAAAGCTCAATTAGCACAGGAGAGATTTCAAGGAAAAGCCCAAGCATCTGAAGGAAGAATTTTGCTGATAGTGGCTGGGGAGCAAACTGCATGGCATGGTGATGGCCAGCCAGTGATTCAGGAAGCTTGGTCTAGCAAGGTAAGTATTTTGCCTTTTCTTTTTCTTTCTGTGGAGCTTTAACACTAAGCAGAGTGTGTAGCATGTTGTAAATATTCAATAAATGTTCAACAAATTGTTGTCTGACCTGTTGAAGAAAACAATCCATTGAACCATCAATACTGCTCAAAGTGTACAGGGAACAACTGTTGCCTAGATTACAACATGAACCTGAATGGAAAGTCAGCCTGTTGTGTTAGTGCAAATACATACTCATATATATATATATATATATATATATATATATATATACACATATATATATACATACATATATACATGTATATGTATTTACCTATTTTATAGATACATACATATGCACATAGATGAGTGAATATGCATATATAAATACCTACTGAATTTGTGTACAGACAGCTATATGGCACAGTGCACAGATCATGAATCTTGAAGTCAAGAACACCAGAGTTCAAGTCCTGCCTCAGACACTTACTAGTATATAACCCTGGGCAAGACACGCCTCAGCATCAGTAAAATGAGAATAATAATGTACCAAATATAATAAGATAAAAATTAATAGGAGTAAATTAAAATCTTATATTTTGGTTTGAAAATAAACTTTACAAGTAGAAGATAAAGAAGTTACAATAAACAGATTAACCTGGACTAGATCAGGGTTTTATCTAGACTGAAAAATTAATGAGGCAACAGTGTGTTATGACAGACAAAAAATATTAAAACCAATTTAGGCTACATAAAGGGAAACATTTTATTCATGATTATTGAGAATATGTTCCAGCTGTAGTCTACACAGGCTTCATTTCAAATGTTTTCAGTTCTTGGAGTCATATTTTGAAAGGGACATATGTTCTGGAGAGCATCCAAAAAAAGTGAAATAGAATGGCAAAAGTCATTTAAATTATGCCCTGGTGGTACTAAGAGTTAGTTATCAACCCAGAGCAATCAGAAAGTGAACCACCGACAAAACTGGGGCATTATAAAGTACATCCAATTTAGGAAAATGAAAAAAAAAACAAACCTTATAAATGCTTGGCGACAAGGTTTCATTCTAAGCCTTCATTATTCAAATCTATCTTGGGAAAATTTCTTTGATCCACAAATCAAGTGGAAAATCAATAGCAAGGTATCATTTCATTGTTCTTTGCATTATAATTGTTCATTTATAGTCATAAGTAAAGCAAAGACATGAGGAAATGTAATCCAATAAAATATATCTAGTCCATAGCCTCTTAGATTACAAGAGAAAGGTCAGAGACTGGTATTGCTTACAGAACTATCTTTTCAGAGGGTTTCCTAAGAATGCTGCAAGATAGTTGTAAAATGATAGTAGGGCACTCTTGGAAGTATGGCATTGACAGGTAAAAGCATATGTCAGATGAGGATACTTGGGGAATATGAGATCCCCTGGTATACTCTCCTGAAAGTTCTTTGAGTGCCTTCAAGGTCATACACAGCCTTGAAGATGTAGGGACAGGATCCCTAAAAATGAAATTGGTAGAGGAAGCTAATTCCAGATGAGGGAGGTTAGTACAGGAACCTAGGGCCTACCACTCCACCCAAACTTACAAGTAGGGTGGTATCTAGAACTGTGACAAAGCCTCCTTTCAGGAAACAAAAGTAGAGAGAAGAATAAGGCAAAGAAAGACCTGGCCAGAATTAAAAATTATTGTAAATCTAAATATATCTCAAAAGGAACAAGTAAGTCTATTATAACAGCAAAGATAAGGTCAGACTAAAACAAAGATTTCCTCAAAGAAATATGTGAACACCTAGAAGAAATGGAGCAAGAAATTTCAAAATGAAATAAAAGCCCTGAAAAATTAATTGGAAGGGGAAAAAACTTAAAAGAGAAAGTGGTAAACCTTACACTAGTAACAGATTCTGAAAACTTGAAAAAAAATTTTAAAAATCAATGACTTCATGAGACAGAAACAGTAGAATAAAATGAATAGCTTGAAAATAGAAGACAGTGCAAGATATCTCATGTGAAAAAGGCTAAATGAATCAAGGTATCTCATGTGAAGAAGGCCAAATGAATCAAGATCTCTCATGTGAAAAAGGCCAAATGAATCATAAAACAGGTCACAGAGAAGTCATTTAAGAATCATTGCACTCCCTGAAAAATCACAATAAAAACAAAAGCCTAAGACTAATATTTCAAGAAAACATTAATGAAAACTACCCAGATCCATTTGAGGCAGAGAACAAAGTGAAGATTGAAAAAATACACAATTTACCACCTGAAAAAAAATTCCCTGAAAGAAAAGACCCAGGAATGTCATAGCTCAAATCCAAAATTCTCACTTCAAAGAAACTTCATTATATATACTCTTATAAAAGTAGTTCAAGTACCAAAGAACCACAGTCAGGATCACGCAAGGTCTGCCATATTCTACTAAAAACTAGTGGAGATCTTGCAAAAGACTAAATAAAGATACACCCTTACACCTAAGTTGGATTTACTTGGAAACACTGAATACAATCCTACAACCACAGGGGTGAAATTTATATTTAATGTAATAGAGTTACTGATATTCTGGTTAATGTTTAATAAAAATCTCTTCAAAAAAAGTACACAACACACCTTTTAACTTAATTTACATTGTTAATGGCTGAGGAATATTAGAAACTTTATTAAATCTAGACAGTGAATGAAAAAGCACATCAAGCTCTGATTTGTACCATTTCAGCATTTCTAATGTGAAATCAGGAAAAGGAGAGAAGAGAGAAGAAGAAAGTAAAAGAGAGGAGAGGAGAAGAGAGGAAAGGCAAGGAATCAGACTCTGTATGGGTTTCGTCTTTGGGGGAAATTTAAAAACACATTATAGTATATGAATGTAATGTAATGTTATTGCATCATATAAAATTATTAAAAAAAAAGAATTGTTGAGAATCCTGGATAGTATGAACTATTTCAAAGTGAATTGAGAAGGACCCAGAAAACAATTTATATGAGGACAAGAACACCGTGAAGAAAAACAACTTTAAAAAGTTAAAGAACTCTGATTTATGCAATAACCAATGTTATCTTCAAAAGAAAAAGGGTGAAACATATTTATCTATTGACTGAAAGGTGACAGATTCAGGGTGCAGAAAGAGATAATTCTTTTTTTTCACACAGGGACATCTTTAAAACTTGCTTTTTAAAATAAAACCCTGTGCTTTTGTTTCACTTGGATTTTTTTCTAGAATTTTTTTCTTTCTCTTTAATGGGAGACTGAAGTAAGAGAGGGTTGTTAGCAATAATATTAAAAAGAGAGAGAGGACCACTGATATTTTTAATGCATAGAAGAGAACAGAGGGAAGTTCAGAAGGAAGCATAGATAAGCAGAGCATTTTTGAAAGTACTATTTAAAATTTGTTGTATATTTAAAACAGTTATAAAGTGGAGATTCATAATTTCATATGCAATCTTTTTGTAGTCTTCTGCTGACTATATGAAAATGCTCTTTTTCTGGTATTTAATTTCAAAATACAAAAAATATGAAGAAGAAGCAAAGTATGCTATGTGACAATCCATTAAAAGCCTAGGGATGTTTGGCCCAGGTAAAAGCAGACTTGGTGCATGGAGGGTGGAATATGGTAGCTGTCATCAGTTGCTCAAGGATGGTCCAGTGAATGGGGGATGAGACTTGCTCCATTTCATTCCAGAAAGTGAAACTAGAAGCTGCGTGTAGAAGTTTCATCGAAACACTTCTAGGCTTGACATAAAGAAAATATTTTTCTAGTAATTATTGTTTAGTCATTTTTAGTCATGTCCATCTCTTTATGACCCCTTTTGGGGTTTTCTTGGTAAAGATACTATAGTGGTTTACCATTTCATTCTCCAGATCATTTTACAGATAAAGAAACTGAAGCTAAAAGGGTTAAGTGATTTGCCCAGGGTCACAAAATAGCAAGTGTCAGAGGTTGGATTGAATTTAGGTCTTTCTGACTCCATACCTGGCACTCTATCCAGTGCATCACTTAACTGCCCATAAAGAGAAAAATAAAGTTCTAATAATAAGAGCTATCTAAAAGTGAATGGTCTGCTCTGGTTCCCCAGATATTACCAGCTCTCCAGGACAGCTTAGATGATCACATGTTGAATATGTTAAGAGTATAAGCACCTTTCCATTGGCTAGTGCCTTGTCATTTATATTTATATCCTCCACACCTAGCATAGTATCTACCACATAGCAACTGTTTAAAAAATGCTTGTTGATTGATTAATTACTTTTATACAATAGATTCTTCTGGTACAGGTCAGACATGATAGCCTCTGGAGCTCCTTTAGCTTGTGAATCTTCAATTATGTGGTTGATTATATTCTATTCCTCTCATGAAGAACCTTTTCCTGCGACTTATAGATTCTATTTCTCTTTATGGTATTTGACAGCTTGCCTCAATTAATTTTTTCTCGCCCCCATTTCTTTGACACCAAGAGGAAATTATGGAATTATTTTCCCTCAGAAAGAGAATGCAGAGGTGTTGTTCACGAGCATAGAGTGAATTTTTATACAGAGGACAATGTTCATTTACTTTAAGGTCAAAACAGTAGAAAAGAGGGTAAAATCAGAATGGGAGGGAATTCATCTTTACTTAACCCCAAATTTTCTCTTTTACTTAAGAACATATATTGTCAGAACCTGTGAAATATGCTTCCCTAGAGACACATAAGTGAAGGGCATCTCTACCTGGAATAGATGTTCTAAAGATCTGCCTGCAGGCAGAGAGTTGAACTAGATCTCTTTCCCCAGCCAAGTTTCTAACATTCTTTGAAAACTGTTGTGTCTCTTTTTTTCTTTAGAGTTTTAAGATGTATCGATAGCGGAGCTCTTATTAACCCTAGTTTATTAGGAATCCATCAATTCTCTGGTCTGTAGATATTAGTGTGCAGATTTTAAGAGAAGTGGACAGCACACATTTGTCAAATACTAATCTGGAGAGAGTAAAGCTTTTCGGATAAACTTTCATTTTAACTGGCCTTAGAAGTTTTTTCTGCTTGGAGAGTTTAGAACTAGTGAAAAACTGTCTTAAAAAACTTTAAAGTAGATTGCATTATTGATTTGTAGCTATTTTGAACTGTGGGGAGACTATCAATATTTTAGTGGAATTGTACAGTACATTCAATTTAGGAAAATAAAAGGAAAACCTTAAAAAATGTTGGAGACAGGATTTGATTTCAAGCATCTTTTACTTCAACTTGGGCAAACTTCTCTGATCCACAAATCAAATAGGAAATCTACAGCAAGATATGGTTTCAGTGTTCATGGTACTGTAATTTTTATTTTACAGTCATGATTGAACAAAAAAATGTGTAAACCAATAATAGAAAATTCACAATGCCTACATAATAAGAGAATTTGCCTTTGATGTATTGCCACTTGCTACCAAAAACTGATTTGATTCCTTTAAAAAAATCACTCACAAAAAAAAAAACAAACAAACAGTGCTATCGAGTGCTTTAGTACTCCATGTTGGCCTTTAGTTCACATCCTCAGAATATCTACTCCTTGAAGGAGGGTCCATTTCACTTTTGTACTTGTACTCCTAGACCCTGAGAAGCAGTATCACATTGAATAGAGAGCTGGCCTTTAAGCCATTGTGACTTAAATTCCCACCACTGACACATACTAGCTTTGTGACTTTGGACAAATTTTTTTATATCTCAGTACACTTGGATTAACACAGTGTCTGTGACATAATGACTCTTAAATATATGTGTATTGACTGACTAGTCATAAAATTGATTGGCTAGTCCTAGAAGTAGTAGGATCTTTCTCTCTCTCTTTCCCTCCCTCTCTCTCTCTCTCTCTCTCTCTCTCTCTCTCTCTCTCTCTCTCTCTCTCTCTCTCTCTCTCTCTCTGGATCACCATTTGCTGATTCAGTTTTGGATGGTATTCTTGTTCAGGTATGGTTTAGACTAGATGGCCTCTAATATTCTTTTTAACTATTAGAACCAAGACTTCCATAGTTTTATAAATACTGTGTCAGAAAAGGAAAAGATAACATTGTATAAAGTAATGGATTTTTGTTACCAGTGATATATTTTGACCTTTTAGTTGCATGCACGGACAGTCATGTCATTTCTATTTACTTGAAAGATGCTTTGACAGAAAAATGTTTAGTGAATGCCCGTTATGGACAGAGTCCTTTATATAGTCAGGAGTTAAAAATAAATGAAACCATATTATTAAAGTTAACTCCCATGACCTCCAACTTCATGCCAACTCATCTGCATACTGGAACGATCACTTCATTGTATCACTTTTTTTGAGACTGCATCTCCCTATTTCCAGGATGAAAGTATAAGGACCTGAATTTACCATTGGTTGGCACAGAAGTTTTAACCTGCTCTTTTTCCATACTGGACCAGTTTACCCCTTTTTAAGCTGTTAGATTTGTTTTCTTCCACTGAAGCTCAGAAATTCTGAGCTAGAGTGATCCATAAGCTTTGGCCTCCCCAAAATCAGGGTGGGTGACAACATATGCATTGATATGTGTGTGTGTGCGTGTGTTTGTGTGTGTGTGTGTAGAGAGAGAGAGATCTATTCCACTTCTTTGTTCAAGAATTCTGAAATTATTTTCAGAATTCAAACCTAACTTATTATTACCCCTCTCCTTGTGACATATTTTCTAAACTTATTCTTGACCTTCCCTGTATTTCCCAGTGTCTTTATCCCACATAATCACAGGCTTGTCCAGTTTACCAGTTCATCTTTATACTATCCTCTACTCTCAGTTCCCATGCCCCTTTGTTCCATCAAGCATTATAACTTGTTAAATGACATCTCAGGGTTACCCTCCCACCAACCTTCTAACCCTCCATAGACTCTATTGAATGGCACTAGAATGCTTTGAAAAATGTTTCTGTGTAGTCTATTACAAATTTGCAATATCTGCTTTCCCTTATATAATCTCACTGGATTGCCGTAAGAGAATTCTTTCACAATTTTCTAATTGTCTCACTACAATATACCCAATAATGGGCTTTATAAGCCTTCTATTCAAGTCTCTCATAATGCTCCTTCTCCCTTCCTTAAGGACGTTACCTTTGGCGTTACTCAGAAAATGGAGGTATTTGTCTCTAGATGTTCCTTATCCCCTGTAATATCCTATTTGCCAGATAATCCTCGCAGAAGTATTACATGTTGGGTCCTTTATTCACTCTGTTGTTGCTTTTCCTGTAAGACATTCCATCTTCTGTGTCATAGTCTTTGCAGAGGCATAGAAGACTGTCCTCCATTCTCATGTTTATTCTTTCCTCATCTCTCTAGCTTAGAACCTCTGCCAATCCTTCAAAGTACAGGTTAAGTATATCCTACATTGACACTTTCCTGAGTCCTAAAATCAGTTATGATTACTTCCATTGCTCTAGAGTTATCCTGTTTATTCATATCTTCCTTTTAATTTTCATTTACTTATATGAACATAGGAAATATGTAAGTTCCTTGAGAGCAGGGTTTATAGCACCCTTGTCTTTGTATTCCCAGAACCAAGCACAGTGCCCAACACATTGATAGGTACTTAATAGATGCTTGTTAATTATTAATCATCCATACATTAGAAGAAAAAGGACTGAAGCAGGACCAGATTTATGAAAATACAGTGTGAATACGATATTAGGGAATGGTTTGAACATAATTTTTCAATTGTTCATGCATGATTTTGCTATCAAGAAAAACTGTCCTATTGTGGTAGGTGTGAATCAGGGAGGTGACCTGTTCATGGGTTGAGTGGGAGTGCTCCAGCAGAATGTGGTGGGGCCCATAGGAAGAAGAGATGTCTGGCTATAGTCGAGAGAAAATATTGTGGAGCTGTCATATTCCTTGATCCAAGATGAGTGTTGTTCTCCTAACCCCCTTTTCCCCTTAGATCCTGTGATATTTGTTGAGTGATTTTGAACAGCACAATGATTTTTTTAGGAACACATATGTCGGCAATAGCAGGACTGCCTGTACTTTCATATTTCTTTTTAGTATTCAATGTTCACAGCAAACTAATTATAATAGTGTAGAAATGAGAGATAAGCTCTCCCTTTGTTTCCATATTTTCATTGTTCAGTAACCAAAATGACAGCCTGGGAAGCATGCATTATTGGTAGAACCGAGGAGACTTTTACTCCAATGGTTCTCCTCAGGTCATCTAGCCAATGAGAAAGATGCTCCTGAGCTAGGAAGAATGGAGAGCTATCCCAAAGACAGTGCTTCTATTACATTAAAAAAAAAAACTTATCTTCCTTGAGGGAATAATAAGTTACAATATTCATCAGATTTCTTCATCCCCTTCACCAAGTCTGATGGCACATCTTTTCCTCCTAGCAAGCTAATACATATTGTTATCAAGCTAAACCAGTTTCTTCCTGTCCTGCCTGCTTCCTTATTGTGGCATTTTGTTCCTTTTCCCTAAAAAGTGACTCCACAAGTAGGTGCCAGGGTGGAAATGTTTCCCTTTAGAGTAAATCCTTCAACTGGGAGAGCTACAACTATGGAGAAGAGAGTCACCAGCAGTGGCAGTGAGATCTTCTGAAGTCCACAGAACTTGGAAAATAAGTCATCCCCAGACCTGAATATGGGGACAAAAGAGCTAAATCAAGATATGATGGACTTCGTGCTATGAGAACCACCAATCTCCACAAATTGCCCTTTTACTGAGTTCAGGAAAAGATGAGTAATTGGAAATCATACCATTAGTAATAGAGTCAAATTATAGGTAGGAAATGAAAAATTTTGGAAATGAAATATTTCATGTAGGTAGAGTCAATCTAATTTATTGTTGAATTACTTAAAATTATATCCATTTTGTAATTTTTTGGCACATAAAAATAGGGATTATACAAAGTCAATAATTTTACTTTCATCTGCTAAAACTATGGCATCATCACTAATGGCTCAGAGCTAATCCTGAAATGAAATATTGATATAATGGCAAACACGATAAGTTGGATTTTCATCTTTAATCATGAGTACAAATACATACATGAGTGTGTATGTGTATAATATGTACCTATCTATATGTATGTATGCATGTATGTGTATGTAGGTATATGTGTGTAGATGATAGATAGATAGATAGATGGATGGATGGATGGATAGAATTTCTATCCACCACATGGAAATAGAAATTGCCTACAATATCAGGCTTTTTTATTCTTTTCATTAAGTTTTAGGTTATAGTCTATGGACTCTGTTCAATTGATTATTTGCCTAATTTGATATTTTCCACTTTGTATTCTGATACCTATATTGAACACTAAATATCTACTTGAACACATGTTAAATGCTTCCTAAGGGAGCTATTTTTAAGAGGGTCACCTTTCCTGCTTCCTTTTCTAAAAGCATTTTTTGCTATCAGTCAGTGACTATTATAGGTTGTACAAGACAGTAACTAATCTGTGTGATCACTGAATTAAAAGTTTCTATCCCATTAAACATAGTACACTGTTTTTTAAGCTTCTGGACCTTGCCTACCTCAGTGAATGATTGAGTCTCTAAAGCTGTATTTCTTTTATGCAAAAGAGCACTGATAAAATTAGTTTCTCCCAGGGGGTTCTATAAATCCTCTTAGGTGCTGAAAGCAGAGCTGTAAATATTTCTGCTTCTTCAAAAAGCATATTGCTCATTCCCATAAAACTAAATAATGAAACTTCAAATTGGTGCTGAATTACATCTTAACTTCCAATGTTTAAAACTCAGGGAAATATTAAAATTCATTTTAACAAGTCCCCAACTTTTTCTTGGGATAATTTCTACATCTTACATCTTTAACACTGAAACTTCTCTCCAGAGATGGTAATTGCAAAGTACTTAATGCACCTCCATGGTCTCCTTGATTCATTTCCCTTTCATTTGTTTGCCATTAAATCAGTCTTCTCTTTGATTTGTCAGTATCAGCACCACCAAACACGTGATCACCAGCACCATAGTCACTATCAACATAGTCAAAATGACAAGAAAAGAAACAAAGGGGATTTTACCAATCAGTCTTTTATTCTCCCCTGGGCTGTGCCTTTAAATTGGTGTGACCCTAAAACGGTATTAACTGAGCAGTGAGGCTATAAATCTAAGGATGAAACAGGTGTAGACTCTTTCAATAAAATGTTCCCTTTATAAATATCCCTTAGAGCTGGGTATACACAGAAGCACATACAGGCCATCTCTTTTGTTCCCCTTGGATTTCAATTGCTTTGTAAAGATTTCTGAGTTCAAAATTATAGTAACCCTTGGTTCTGATGAATGTAACTGAGTTTAAAACTTATACAGCTGAGTTCTTAGAAGGAACTCTATCTTCATTAACATCTCTCTTTGTATTCTCAGTGCTTAGCATTGTGCCTGTAAAAGATATTTGTTGTTGTTTAGTCATTTTTCAGTTGTCTGACTCTTCCTGGTTTCAGGCAGAGATACTGGAGTGGTTTGCCATTTCCTTCTATATCTCATTTTACAGATGAGGAAACTGAGGAAAACAACATTCACTGATGTGCCCAGTGTTACACAGGTAGTAAATGTCTGAGACCAAATTTGAACTCAGGTCCTCCTGACTTGAGGCCCAGAACTCTATCCACAGTGCCCTGTACCACCTAGCTACCCCTAAAAGACATGGTAGGTATTGATTGATTTATTTTGTCCTTATATCACCACTGCCTAGAATAGTAGCTGACATACCCTAGAGACTTAATAACTGCTTACTGAATGAACAAAAGGAGAAACCAAAGGTCAAGTGTAGTAGGATCATGCCATCTTGCCTCTTCAGCTTGGTTTCTGAAACCCAGGCCAGAAGCACAAAATCAGTACCACCAGAGCTTCTTAGTAAGAAAACTAATATATATATATATATATATATATATATATATATATATGCTTTTTCTGGGGGGGAGGGCAATTGGGGTAAAGTGAGTTAAGTGTGGCCCAAGGTCACACGACTAGTTATTGTGTTAAGTGTGTGAGGACAGATTTGAACTCAGGTCCTCCTGATTCCAGGGCTGGTGCTCTATTCACTATACAACCTAGCCACCTCAAAACTAACCATTTTCCATCCTGATAGAGGAGCTAAGGAGATACCAGGTATTAGATGATGGTATTTCTTCCTCCAGGGAAGGTTTCTCTCATCAAATACCTTTTCACATTCCCTTTGGCCTAGAATGACTTTCAGAGAGTGGCAGCTCAGTGACATCTTTTGGCCAATTTGGGGTTGAAGACAACAGTGGGCTTTCAAACCTTGCCAATTCTGCTGTTTCTTACATTCTTCTGATTCCCAAGAACCGTGACAAGATGGGGGAATGAGAAGTAGTTTTGGTACTGGCAGCTAAGTTGCCTGTAGGAGCTGTCCCTTTGGTCAGGTCAAGGATTACTCCCTGTAGTGTGGTTGCATTGTATGGAGTAGATAAGAAACTATTGGGTCTCCCAGAAGTAGGACCCATCATCACTCAGTCTATCAGAGGATGGCCAGGGGTGGAGTAAGACTTCTTCAACTGCTTTCTATTTTTATAGTTTTGACAGTGCCCATGCTCTGAGGCTTTGGTCATAGTTCCAAGGAATTTCAATGGGAATCAGAATTATGATTCTTCCTTCTCTCCTTTCTTACTTCCCTAAGAGGTCAACGTCACCTGGAAAACTGGAGACCCCACTATTGGTGAGATGATTAGTGGACCTCTGGGAGGAGTGAGGTCTCTAACCAAGTTGGGGAGGGGGAGAAGGTTGATAATCCTCTATTCCCTGATTTCTATACCCAGGGAGGACAACATAATGTATTGATGACCAACTCTTGCTTTGTGGTCTGGTGGGAGGGATTGTCAGGGTCAAGTTTCTGTAGTTCCTTCTCTAAGTACTCTAACACTCCATTGGTGACATAGGAATGAGTTGGTGTCAGGGGCACTAGCATCTGAGAGAATCAGGCCAATGGGAAAGAATCTCACTATAGGAGCAGGTTCATTTGGTAAGATGAAAGCTGGGAACTCCTGTCTAACCTAGTAGAAGGGTTTTCCATCATCTGGAGGATTAGGGTTTAAACATGCTTTATATACCAGGATTGGGCCAGGGTTTTGTCAGGCATGAGCACCAGGTTGAACAGTAAGGACAGTAGACATAATAGCAGCAATATGTAGGCACCAGCCCACACTGACAAGCATAATTAAGAGGCTGACCCCAAGGCTTTTTAAAAACTCTGTCAGGGGCGGTTAGGTGTCACAGTGAATAGAGTAGCAGCCTTAGAGTCAGGAGGACCTGGGTTCAAATCCAGCCTCAGACACTTAACACACTTACTAACCACCTGACCTGGGGCAAGTGACTTAACCCCAATTGCCCTGCTTTCCCCCCTTCCAAAAACAAACAAACAAACAAACACTGTTAGCCTGTAGGGAACAGTGGTTTCCTTTTATTTATCTGGGTCTCTTGTTCCCTGGAGTCTTGATGGCATAATAACAGACTCCATGGCCCTACCTCATTGCCTCAATAATGACAAGATTTGCTTATATAGAGTAGGAATATAGCATTGGGCTCTTGCACCAGAACTTGAAGTGCCATGTCACCACCACATCTTGCAGCTGGGCAGATGTGGTGTAGTAACATTTGATTATTATGGAGGTAAACAGTATGACATAGCCTTTGGTATACTACACCATTATCAACAAAATCAAGGTTGGGAACCTGTAGACACAAGGCCACACATAGCCTTCTAGGTCCTTGGGCATGGCATTTTGATTGAGTCCAAGATTTACAAAGCAAATCCTTTTATCAAGGGATTTGTTCTGTGAAGTTTGGATTCAGTCAAAGGGTCACACTTTATAGAGGGCCTTGAGGTCACAAGTTCCCACCATTGGTTTAAGTTTTTTTTTATTTTTTTTTTAGTTTTCAACATTCACTTTTTGAGTTCTAAATTTTACTCCTTGCCTCCCCTCCTGTAGGATGGCATGCAATCTGATATAGCCTATGCATGTACAATTGTATTGAACATATTTCCACATTAGTTGTGTTATGAAAGCAGAATCAGAACAAAAGGGAAAAAACAAGAAAGAAGAAGCAACAAAAAACATAAAATAGTATGTTTGTATTTACATTCAGACTTCATAGATCTTCCTTTTGATGTGGATCACATTTTTCATCATGAGTCTTTTGGAATTGTCTTAGATTAATTGCTGAGAATTGTCTCAGATTAATTGGTGAGAAGAGCTAAGTGTATTGAATTTGGTCATCACATACTATGGCTGTTACTGTGTACAATGTTCTCCTGCTTCTACTCACTTCACTCAGCAATAATTCATGTAAGTCTTACCAGAATTTTCTGAAATATGCCTGATCATCATCCCTTATGGAACAATAGTATTCCATTGCATTCATATACCACAACTTGTTCAGCCAATTGATGGACATTCCCTCAATTTCCAACTCCTTGCCACCACAAAAAAGAGCTGTTATAAATATTTTTGTGCATGTGTGTTCTTTTGCCTTAAAAAAAGTTTAAGCTTAAGACATCTTGTTAGGACTCAAGTAGAAAGGAGGATAAGGGGTGCAACTGGCTCTGGGCCCATCATGGCCTCTTTCCCATCATGACTCCTTTCTGCTTAGCATCTCCAAGGCACAGTTATTTTGTTCATCAGGTACAGCCCCAGGAAATCCATGTCTTCATTAGGGCTTTACAGGTGTTCCCCTCCATCAGATAGGGCAAGCTTTCATGGTTCTCTGCAGATCAGGGAGCTTTGGTGATATCATCTCTACCTGTAGTCCATGTGATTTTACATAAACTGCAATGGCCATACTGATGTCCCCACTCCTTCTTCAAACCTGAAATCAGCTTCTGAGCAGAGAAGCAAAAGTACAACCCTCCTGTCTTATTCTGGAATGGATCAAAAATTGGTAAGAATTCCTACTGCTACCCCAGCTGTCTCTTCAAGTCACAGTGACCCTTAGATGCAGCACAGCATCTATCCTGATTTCAACCCATAGTTATTGATTAACAGAGGAACCAGGTATACTTCTGTAGGCATTTTTTGCCCAATTCCTTTGGATATTGATCTCACTGTCAGTTTTGCTTGTGTCAGAATAGACTGGTTATAAAGCATTTTTGCATCTCTTGGAAAGGTGATTGGAAAAATTAATTTGTTTGGTAACTTTATTGTGCTTTCATAGGATTGTGTTGACAAGGCCAGCACTCAAGTGGCTATTTATTTATTTATCCCCAGATATGTTGTCTGCTGATGGAAGATGACAGCAAGTGAATGGAGGTTGCTTGTTTATGGTCCCTTTGTACAAAAATCTAGGTTTCTATTCAGTTTTTCTGATTGTAATTAAATGAAAAGCGATATAATAAAATGTAGAACAGGAATTCCTAATTTGTGATCCATAAATTGTTTTGTCCGCCCTATGAACTATTTTGATAATTTTTTTCCAAAGTATTTGATTTACTTTGTAATCCTATGTATTTTATTTTGTGTATTTAAACATTATATTGAGACGGGGATAATAGACTTTGCTAGACTGACTAATGAAGGAGTCAACAACAAATAAAAAGATAATTACACCCTCATACACTTGAAAATGTACTAATCTAAAGTTCAGGAAAACTACCTCTGAATCCTGGTTCTGTCATTAACTATCTATGAGTAAGCTGGCCTTTCTTCTCTGTAAAATGAGAGATGTATACCAGATCCTCTCTTAATCCCCTTCCCATACTAATGATTTTGATTTGTGCTAACATACTTTATAATTGCTGCATTATTTTAGCAATAGCTCTGAATGGACATTTAAAGCCCTTTTAAAGTATGCTTAGCATCTTTAAGTGGAAATTCAGATAGAGGTTCCTCAGTACCTCAAGATTTGGAATCAGAGAGCTTTAGTCCCAGATTTGTAATTTATTTTTTGTGACCTGAAGAAAGTCATTTAACTGTAAAATGAGTGGGTACCCTTCAATAGCCTCTGAGATCACTTCCTTCTACATATAACCTATGTAATCTGTGCATTTCTGCTTTTTTTTTTCAAGCTGTAACTCAGGTTCTGCCTCCTTCATAAAACTTTCCCTGACCCCCCTCACCAAAGTTATCTCTTCTAATTTTCTGTAGTACTTTTCTGCACCTATCCTTTACAATTAATGCAAATTATTTATCTACCTTGGGCTTCAGTTGCCTTGTCTATGTAGTGAGGGAGGTTGGACCAGATAATCTCATATTTCCTGCAGCTCTAAACCTTAGATTTTTGTTTTTTGAAGCTATAGTTCTTGATAGTCTACATGGAATTATATATATATATATATATATATACATATACACACACATATATATATAAATATCAATTTTTATATTTTGCATGGAGGAAGGCAGGGCTATTGGGGTTGTGACTTACCCATGGTCACATGGCTAAAGTGTTAAGTGTCCGAGGCCACATTTGAACTCAGGTCCTCCTGACTCCAGGGCCAGTGCTCTATTCACTGGGCCACCTAGCCTCCCCATCATGAAATGATCTTTAGTCGACCATCACACTTGATATCTATTTCCCTTGTTCTCTGTAACTTAGACTTATGAATATCTAAGACAGGACTTAGTTTTCCTACTTCTTATGTATCAGTAGTAATAACATCAAACAATATATACCAATGCACTTGACAAAATTTATACATCACTTTTCTTCCCTGGACTTTAAAAGTTTAGGGAAGACATGACTGAACTCAACCATTGTCCTGAAATTTGAACTGGGTCTATTATTTTATTAGTCTAGGAAATTTCCAATGAAGAAATTCTCTCTTTTAATGAAGATCAGCATGGATTCTGCAATTTATAGTCATAGAGAGTCATCTGAAGCATTAGAAAATTAAGGCACTTGCTCAGAGACATATATCCAGTATGTGTCAAGGTCAAAGGTTGAATACAGGTTCTTCATAGCGCTTAGATACTTTAAAATAAGACACTCAGACTGACACATAAGGTAAAACTTCTCAGTCTGAGTGTCTTATTTTAAAGTATCTAAGAAGCACAGGAAGAAGGGGAAGGAAACAAGCATGTATTAAGTGTCTCCTTACTATGTGCTAAGCACTGCTTCACAAATATTGTCTCATTTTATCCTCCCAACAACTTATTATTATTAATAATAATAATTATTATTATTATACCCATTTCACAGTTGGGGAAACTTGGGTCAGGGAGTGGTTGAGTACATTTTCCAGGATTATGTGTTCAGGTATAGTCAGAGGCTAGATGGTAAGTCAAGTCTTCCTAACTCTGCGTTCAACCCTTTATCCACTGAATCACCTAATTTCCTCTACATCTAATTACCCAATTTAGTGAAGCTTCTGCCTAGTCTTCCATTAAGAGTTCTAGGATAAGGCTTAAGGGCTAGAGATTTCTAATATCCCTCTTCCTGAGCCTCACTCTGCTCCAGATTAATTAGCTTTAAAAAAGTGGAATTTATTAAGCAAATAAATCAAAGATGTTTGTTACATAAATATCTGCCCAAGCTGGGGAAAATTCTTGCCTTTCACTTAAATTTTTTTAGGAAGAGTGGACTCTAATTTAGAGAGTTCACAAACAAAAGGATATCTTGATTACTGGAAATCTCCTCTTCTTGGAATCTTCAGGAAATCCTTTATAATTATTGGTCTCAAATCCTTTATAATTATTGGTCTGTGATGGGCTCCAAAAGTCTAGGGATTTTAGGATATCAAAATTGTTGTCCTCAGTGTGACTCAATTGGAGGGGAAAATTTTAAGGGGTAAGTTGAGTGTGTGTGTGGGGGGGAGAGGAGGCAGGAGAAGTGAAGAAAGAACTCAATCCTCCCATGTCCTAGGGAAAATTTCTTTGACCATCACTAGAGTTGTTTGTTGCTGTTATTTCCTGCTACAATTCATGATTCAGAAATGGCTCGCTATGATACAATAGGTCTAGAGGTTTGCCTGATTCTTTCAACAAATTTTAAAAAATGGAGTAATTTAATTTCATACAATTATCAAAGTACTAGACTCTTCCCCCAAAAAAAATTTTTTTTGGAGAGACAATCAGGGTTAAGTGACTTGCCCAGGGTCCCACAGATAGTAAGCATCAAGTATCTGAGGCTGGATTTGAACTCAGTTCTTCCTGATTTCTGGGCTGGTGCTCTATCCACTATACCACTTAGCTGCCCTGTTCCCAAACTGATTAAGGGCATTTTCATAACTAGCTTAAAATTTCAGTTAATCAAAGATAGTGAGGCTTTCTGTAATTATATTAATTGGGATTTAGAAGGATAGACTTACCTTTCCCTCACTCCTAACCACATAGATAAGTCACAATTAAACTCCTAGGATTGGGTTAATTTATTCTCTTGTAAAAACATATAAGTACCCTTGCTCATTCTTAAAGCAGGAAATCTAGATCTAGGTCTCCATCTATCTATGTATCTATCTATGTATGTATGCATCTATCTATCTATCTATCTATCTATCTATCTGTCTGTCTGTCTGTCTGTCTATCTATGTCTATCTAATCTATATATCTATAGAGACAGACAGACAGACAGACAGACAGACAGATAGATAGATAGATAGATAGATAGATAGATAGATAGATAGATAGA
>NW_027186473.1:6027072-6077893 GCF_028583685.1 Petaurus breviceps papuanus
AGATAGATAGATAGATAGATAGATAGATAGATAGATAGATAGATAGATAGATGGATGGATGGATGGATGGATGGATAGATGGGTAGAATAAAAAGGATACATAGGAAGGAAAAGTAAATTTACCTTAATTGTTAGCAATATAGTAAATTAACTTTACTAAGAGTGTGAAACTTATAAATTGCTAAGTATGACTCCTAAGGCTGTCTACAAAAAGGAATGGAAAAGTAGGAGGTAAAGTGGAGCAGGGATTGACATATCTTTCCTTTGTTTGATTTCATCTACAACAACAGTTTTTCCCATGCTGAACTGGCTGATGGTTTTCATGTCATGTACATCTAGCCATAGATTAATTTTAGGAGGACAAACCAGGACAATGGATAATTAATTTTTTAGGGTTATCTTTGAATCTTTTATTTTTATTTTTCATTAGTACTTATTTTATTAATACATACTGTAATAATGGAATTAATGGCTTGTGGCATGTCTTTCCATATCTAAACTGCCTTCAGAACAAGTGAATAAAAGCATTCATTACTGAAAGAAAACTTTAAGATAAAAGGATATGACTCGTTTCATTTAGATGCATTTCAAAAAAGGGAACTTAAACTATTCTAATAAATGATTATTGTGCACTAAAGCTAAATAGACATTATAGTGGGCAGAACGAGTTTTTGATGGTGATTGTGTATATTTGCATTTTTATTAACACTGCCATTTAGGTTGGCAATAATTATCTTCTACCCATTAAAGAAGCCCTGATTTAAAGATTTATTGCCCATTGCCTCTCTGAGTCCTGGTACTTAGACCAAAAGAATCTGGTTGCATGGCAACGGTGTTCACCAAAGTCACAGACATGCTGTGAAAGGAAAGGACAAACTGATCTCTTATCATTCATAACAAGCAGGCATTTGCATTCTAAATGGTCTATACTTTCTTTTGACTCAGTTTAAATGAAATATACATAAGATGAGATAAATGAAATTATTGTAGACTGTTCTTATCCACCAGCTGTAGTTCACTGGCAATGTAGAAACATGGTAAATAATGGCAAAAGGTGAGAGACTATTTCACACTCTGACTATTGGCTTGCAGGACTCCAGGCCCCTCATGAGGGTGCTGGTTCTTTGACACAGAACTGGGCTTTATATTTAGTTTTTTTTTTTACTTTGACCTAGCTTTAAACAGAAGGATCCCTAAAAAGTAAAAATGAAACTCAAATATATCCCTTGCTGTATTTATATATTTCTTTAAATTGATTTGCTTCAAGTCCCCATTATTACCCACTAATTAGTGATACTATCTTATATCTCATTGGTCTACACATGACTTTTTTCAGTGCCTAGATTTTTATAGATATGGAAATTGATACCTAGGTAGCTTAATGATTTGACTAAAATAAAAAATATTAAATAGAAAATGCAGGTTTTAAAATTTTCATATAGAGCTCTTTTTTTTCTTGGTTAGTTTTATATGCATTCTATCATTTGATCTCCACGGTAACTCTGAGTTAGCATGGAGAAATCATGTTTGTTGCTGCAAATACCATTATAGGAGAAAGCACAAACAACTAGGTAGTATAGTAGATATAGTAGAGAACATGGAGTCAGAAAACCTGAGTTCCAATCTTACCTCAGACACTTAGCCATGTGAACCTGCCTGGACACAGCAATTTATCTCTCCTGTCCTTATTTTTTGTTTTGTTGTGTTTTTCTTTTATATAACAGGGATAATTATAACATCTAATTCAGAGGTTTGTTGGGAGAATCAAACATGTAACACATGTTGCAAATCTAAAAGTGCTAAATAAATGCTAATGATGATGATGTCAAGATTTCAATAAGAATATTAAAAACATTAAGAATATATAGAAATAGTTTTCCTATCTAATGCTGAGTCAACAATTATTTCATTTTATTGAAACCAGTGAGTGATATTGACAGTATATGACTGTTGTGTCTTTTATTTTCCAGGTCCTCCATGTACTGTGTGTCTACTTGTAAATATATTACATCTTCATAGTGATCAGGATAAGGTCTTGATATTCTCTGACACAGTGTCAGCATGGGCAAAGGCCATGGCCAAAGGGATGAAAGAATCTTACTGTTTATGATTTGGTTTGTGGACCACTATCATATTCCTTCCTCTTAAGACTGAATGTCATTTTGTAATAAAAGTCTAGGAATCCCTGAAAGATTTACACATTCTTCAATACCTAAATTAGTGGATATTGCTAGAGGAAAGAAAGATACCTGTTGTTTTGGAGTAAAAAATTCTTAGAAATATTTTACTTTCTAAAAAGTTAAAGGAGATGCTTTTACTTTAAAGACTATTAATGGAGCAACTGAAACATATATATGCAGTTTATGTGTATATAGGAATATTTATCTATCTATATATGTATTTGCATACACACATACATATATATATATATAATTTTATCCAACATTCATGACTGAAAAAGTTTTTTGCAATGTACATTTATTAATTCGAACAAAAAATCCTCAATGTTACCTTTTAATTACAGAAGTGAAGTTGTGATTATGATTTAGCTATGACTACTCCTAGCTTTTAATTACAAAAATAACAAGTTAATGGTGCTTTTGATTTTGCTTGCATAACAAGTCATATTTTAGTGATTGAGTAGAGAACATTACATTTTTGACTATGTCCTCTTAGTTTTTTCATTTTCCTACACAAATACAGGTTATGCAATATTATTATTATTGCTTATGCAATATTACGACATTTGAGATGTGGAAAATTTAGTCATTTCAGCGGTTGCTTGGTTTATGTGCTCCCTACAGTCTATTGGGCTAATTTAAAATAAATAGAAAAAAACTTGTGTATTTTTTTTGTGCGTTTTTGTTTTCAATTTATTTGGAAGGTAGTATTAGAGAACTCAAAAAGAAAATTGATTAATCCCTTCTTTTGTCATTTTTGCCAACATGCTGAGTGATGTAAAACCTCAGGGTTGTTTAGATTTGCATTTCTCTTCTCATTAGATTCACATTTGTTAAGAGCTTACAATTCTTTTTTTTAAAGAAGTCTTTGTTCATATCCACAGACCACTTCTCTATTGGAAATGGCTTTTAGCCTTATATGTTGGTAATAGTTGTCTATATATCTTGTATGTAAAACCCTTACCATATTTAAAAAGAAACTTTTTTCCCCTTCTAAATGACCACTTCCTTTCTTTTTCCTAGATGCCTTAATTTTGTTTTAACAGAAGTTTTTAGATATCTTGTTATCCAAATCATCCATTTTACTTTCTTGAAATTAAGAATTCATCACCTAATCCCCCACATATATACATATACACATGTGTATATATATGCATATATACATATATATAAACATATACATATATATATATAATCTCTTCTCTTAATTTTTCATGCTCTCATTACAGGTAGCTTCTCAGTACAGATCTGGAGTCAGGAAGGCCTGAGTTCAAATCTGATCTCAGATACTTCCTAACTATTTGGCACTGGGCAAATTACTTAACCTTTGCTTATCTCAGTTTGTTTACCCATGAAATGAGAATATTAATAGCACTAGTTTCCCAGGGTTGTTGTGAATATCAAATGAGATAATAATTGTAAAGCACTTAGCACAGTCTCTGACACATGTAAGTACTACATGAATATCAACAATTATTATTAATATTAATATTTACTCCTTTTATATATTCAATATATAATCTTTAAAACCCCTTCAAAGTGACTTGATTTTATATAAGTACCCTAAGGATAGATAGTATTTTACTTTCTTTTTTCTTTTAATTCCTAAAACATGTCATCAGTAGGTGCTTAATAAATGTTTACCCAAACTGAATTTGTTTTGAAATTATAGAATTTGTTTGGAAGTGTCTGCATGGTCATTTCCATTTCTGGCTTTTAAATAATTAGGCCGTCATGTCACCAACATTCTGTCTTACTAAACATAATTCCTCTGGATTGACTTTTCTGAATTATCTAAGATGAACTGCCATCATTAAAAAACATCCCTTGTGTGTACTCTGTTTAATGTTCTAATTCTCTCATTTCATTTCAGGTTTTAACAGAAGGGCAAGGGATGGATGTTTAAACTGACATTCAGTTATGCTTCTAGAGGGGGCTTTCTTTGCAATAGATATATTTAATGGAATGAAAAGGATCCTTTAAAGTACCCCTTCTCTTTTAATTTTATTTCATAGAATTCAAAGTTCTGGTTTTATTAAGTTTTAAATCATATCTAGTATCTCCCTAAGCCAGGTTTACAATGAAATCTCCCCCTCTATGGGCTACCAAAATCTGATGGTGCATCATGGCAATGATATCACCAACTTTGATATGTTCTTGGATGTCACTATTGGTATCTCTTCCTCTCCATACTTTTCCAGTAATCTTGAAATTTTGAGTCAGCAAAAGAATTATTATTATATATTATTAATTTGTCTGTGCACACATTTTTCTCCCCTGTGGAATGTCAGATCCTTCAAGGTAAGCAACCACTCACTTTTTTTTATTTGTATTGCTAGTATCCAATAGAGTACATGACACATAGTAAGGGCTTCTTAATTACTTGATTTGAAACTATGTTGGAGAAACGATTACAGGCTAAAGGACAAATCTATCTTATTCCCAGAAGTTAATACTTACTTTTAGTGTGAGGGAATTGTGTATTTAATCAAACAAACACACTAATTATTCTTACAAAAAACAAACAAACAAACGACCTTATGAGTTTCTGTGTAGCAGGAAGGCAGCAATAAGTGTTGAAGCAACTCTTCTACATGTATGTGGCAGAAAGTCAGTCAACAGTATATATATATATGCATATATATATATGCATATATATATATACACATAGGAGAAATTTTTGGTTGAATCAACAAGAAGGGCATGGAGTCAGTTGACAATTACCCAGAAGCTCCACATCCAAATGAGGAATTGTGGCGCTATGCTAAGAAAGAAGGAGGGAGAAGGAGAAGAAGAGGGAAAGGGAGAGGGAGGAAGGGAGAGGGAAGGAAGAAGAGATGGGGAGAGAGAGAGACAGAGAGACAGAGACAGAGAGTGTGTGTGCAGGGGTGACAACAGATGGTATGTGCAATCTGTGACACTACAGAAAGAGAATAGGCAGATTTCTGGGGGCAGGTGAGCAGGGAGGCGTACCTGAATAGGTCTGAGGGATTGAGATAAACCTTGCAAGAGGTGAGGCAGAGATTTCACTAGTTAGCTCTGAATCTTGCAGAGGATGGAAGAAATTGGAGCTTGCAGAATAGGGCAACTACAACTATTACCCTGCTCAGAGGAATTATATTCTACTTTCTTTTATCATATGTATTGTGGTTTAAAAAAACAACTCTTTGGCCAGTGTGTGTGTAAATCTCAGGGCTTGCAGAATGATTCAAAGCTTCTTAAAAAATTATGAGCCATATAGAATAACCAAAAGTGTTAGTGAAGTTTTAAGATATGAAGATTAAATTTAAAAAAGTTTTTGATCGCTTAAAACTTCACTAAGACTTTTTGGAACATTAGTATTATGTTACACCAGGTTAGACTTGGGAAGAGATGACAAAAGTCACAGAGACCAAATTACAGACCATCTAGACCAACAAGCACATTGAGAAGGAAATTAAGCCCCAGAGAGGACTGTCACTTGACTGAAGTCACAAAGATAATAATGTCCAAAGGTGGGACAGGAACTTATGATTGTTGGAAAGAATAACAACAAGATTGAATTTTGTCTCTTTGCCAAAGGTTAGGGTCAACTGACTCAGAATATAGCTACACACTGCAGCACAAAGTTTCTCAAATAATTTCTCTAGAAGGAAGATTAATAAACTTCTTTATTTTGAAAGAAGAATTAAAATATAAGACACAAGAGGGAAGGAAATAACTAGAATCAAAGGGGTCACATTAAATTTCCTTCAAAAATTAGGTAATAGTCGTACTGAATGAATGGTATATGAAAAAAACATAAAGAAATTATTATGTGGACATAAGTGCCAAAAGAAACAGTTTCACAGAATACCATATAATATGGACTCGCACAGAGTGAATTGAGCACAAGCAGGAGAACAATTTATAGTAAAAGAAAAATCTAAAAAACAACAACAATGTTAATAACTTTGAATGACTTAAGATCTCTAATCAAATCAAAGACCATGCTCCAGAGGACCTATTAGGAAGCATGTCATCCACCTACAGGCAGGTGATGGAAAACAGTGCAGAGACATACATTTTTGGACAAGGCCACCATGTTATTGTATTTTGCTTAACTTTGATTATTTGTTATAATTTTCCCCTCTCCCTTTCTTACTTTTAACTCAATTAATAAAGGTGGAGTAATAGAGGAAAGTAGAAAAAATGACCCAACCACATGTTGGGTGATTTTCCTTTGCACATCAAGTGCTTGGTTCTAAAATTACTCAAGCTAGAGCAGCATGAAAACTTCATCAGAGAAGGAGCAGAAATGTCAAGTCACATGCAAATGGTGGTAGCCTTTGGTTTGCATGTCAAACCTTTGAATTGGGCTTGCCTCTTAAAAAAGCAATTTTTTTTCAGCAAAATGTTAATTAAATCAATGACTTCTGTTGGCTCTATCTTCTCTTACACAATTTGCTAAAATCTCCTTCATAGACTATAGAATTAGAGAACCATTGCCCCAAATTAAGGGAAGTCATGACCACACATATAGGTCAACTTCCATGTTCTGAAATATTTGAACAATAGCCCTGACAAATTTCTAGCATCAGATTTAACCTGCCTCAGGTTTGGTCAGGAGATCAGAGAAGGTGGTAAATATTATCATTTTTTTTTGTACAGGGCAAGATTATGGTATATGCATCTCATTGGAAAAGTTTTAGGGTAAGTTTCAAATTCAGCACTAAAACATTGACCTAATAGCTTTTAGACAGGAGAAAATCTACTGGCAAAGTCCTCTAAGAGCTAACATTTTAAAAGTTTCACATTTTTCCAATGGCTTTAAAAAGTAATACCAATCGTTTGTTTTGTATTTTATTGCTACAAAGTCTAACTCTAAAGTTTCTCACTCAAGGATCACCCAATACAGAAGGTTGAAACACTCATATTTGAAGAGGATATTGAACAAGTATGAGATTCCTTTATCAGGGCAGGTTCAAATAATAGAACTGCATTTAATCTTCATGGTTTGGCTCTGAATTCAATAAAAAGACTTAAGAGGTCATTTAGGTCACTCCTTTATTTCAGATGAAAAAAAAACCTGAAAAGCAAGAGGTAAAGTAACTTGTGCAATGTTACATGAGTACCAAGTTTGAACTAAAACATATGGAAAAATCCTGTACATCAGATTATGTGTTTGATGTACACAAACCATTTGACTAAGGTTCCACACTCCATTACCTATTTCTATTTTAATTGTTTTGGCTTCATATAGATACTAGTGAGTGTTGTTAAACTCAGATGGAAACAGGGACCTCTGAACTATATATAAAAATTCCTGCAGACACCATACTTACTTAGAAAACCACATATGAACATTAACTGTTCTGTTATATTTTAATTTATTTTGTTAAATATTTTCCAATTGCATTTTAATTTAGTTTTTGTCTCACTTGGGAGTATTGCAGGTTGCATGCCTCCTAGATCAAGTGTTTGATGCTGCTGATGTAGACTAAACTTAATTGTTCGTTCACTGGACTAGGTAAGAGGAAGGAATGGATAAAGTTCTGAAGTATTGCAAAGTTTTTAGTTTTTAGGAGTGGACAAAGTTCTCAAATATTGTGAAGTTGTTCTTTTTTAGGAATGGAAAAAAATTCTCGATTATTAAAAAGTTGTTCATTTTACAATGTTTTCATTAGAGTAGATATTGCTCTACTGGTTTGGTTCACTTTACTCTAACAATACATAAAGGTAACCCCAGTTCTCTCAGAAAACATCCCTTTGTCCCAGAATTAGACACATTTGGGGATGTAGAAAATATAGGAATTTGTTTTCCTTGATTATACATATTTTTACAAGGTATTTTCTTTGCTTTCCTTTTTAAAATTGGGAATTGGAGGGTGAAAAATAAATGTTTATTAATAAAAATAATTTAAAAATTTGCAATGGGTAGTAAGTCATCATAACACATTAAGAATTGAGATGGACAACTGTGTAAATTTTTCAATTTGATCATTGGAATGATCTGTCAATTAAAAAATGATTTCAAGACTTCCCTGAAAATTCATTGTGATTTTTTTCCCAGAGAATATAAAGAATCAGAAAGTATTTTTGGAAAATTATGCAAAAACTTCTCTGCCTCCTACAGTTTCCAATTCCTTATATTCAATTTCTCCCTGGAGAAATAAGTTGTTCACTGACACTAGTCAAGGGACTTCTAATATATTTTGTGCACTCTATGAAAGATGAGTCTATAAAAAACACTGGTTTGGCACATCTAAGTATAAATTTCCAACCTATACCATAGCCAGTTTAAAGGAGATATTCTCTGGATGACTCACCTTCTGGATCTTATTATATAAAATCTGGCTACATATTCTCCAGAGATCTCAATAGCCATTGTGCTTTCTGACAAGGCCTGAGATATCACAGAAAATCTCCATGATTGGCTGCCTAAGGATTCAATAGAAAATAGTGAATAGAAGGACATCATCAGGAATGTATCTTGCAGTTTAAAAGAGTATTTTAAACAGCAATGTCCCTTCCTTGCAGTCAGTGAAACATTTACTTTAAAAAATGTATTTCTTAAAAAATAACTTACAGATATTCTTCATAGTCAAGTGACATCCTTGTGAGATTGCTGCCTTTCTTCAGAGAATCTATAGATTTTTCTTCTTTCTAGGAAACACATGTTGGATAGCAGGAAAAGGATTATATTCTGAGAAAATATAAATTAATAGTGCATGTTTACCCTATATTTTTATTCTCAGATTAAAACCAAGAGTTTTTGCCTTCATTATTTAACTTCACTTAGTTCCATTCAATTATTTCTGTTAAGTACCTAATAGATGTGAGACATTATGCTAAACCCTAGAGTTTCATGGTAAAAAACGAAAAACAACTCCTGACCTCAAGGTGCTTTTATTCTACTAAGGATATAACATATAAGCAGATAGATGGATACAATGCCATTTGAACTATAGTCATGAGGTTATCTATCTATGAATAACTGTCAGCATTTGAAGGATAAGCTGAAAGAAATTCAAGATGATCAAATTCTATGGATAAAACTTATTTCATCTCAATTATGGTGTTAAATACCCCAATTTTTCTGACACAGTACTTTTCCATTTCTTCAGGAAGACCAATAATTTAAAATAACTCTGCATTGGTGCTGTGAGGTCACAGGTTTATGCTTGCAGGTACAAATGCTATTATGATAAGCTTATTTTTCAGTGATTACAAAATTAGCATTCATCACACTATTGCCAGATCTATCATCCTCAGTGTCATAATTGTAAATTTAGTTACTGAATTTATAGACTTTTAAAGATATGAGAACTTAGAAATTATATGTTCCACCTAATCCCTATTTTAAAGATGAGGGAATTTAAAAATGGTATTTTTAAGAAGAGCAAGAAGACCAGTGTCAATAAATTGTCAGGAAATAAGGTGTAATTAGACAGAAAAGATGACCGGAGGGATCTGTGGGTGACAGGATTGGTTATGAAGGGCTTCGAAGATCAAACAGAGGATATTATGTTTGATCCTAGAGGTGATAGAAAGCTACTGTAGTTTATTGTGTAGAGGGGTGATGTAGTCAGACATATAAATAGAGGATAGATTGGAGTGAGGAGAGACTTGTAGCAGACAGACTCACCAACACACCATTGCAAAAGTTCAAATAGGAGGTGATGAGGGCCTGGAGCATGGTAATGGAAGTACTTGAGGAGAGAAGGGACCATATGGAAGGGATGTTACAAATATGGAATAGACCGGCCTTGGCAATAGATTGTATATGGTGAGAGAGAGTGAGGAATTGAGGATGATACCTAGTTTGCCAGTCTAAGGAAGTGGGGGGATGGTTTCATTCTCTATAGTAATAAGGAAGTTGGAAGTACTTTAGGAGGAAAATAATAACAAGTTTTGGCATATAGAATTTAAGATGTCAACTGGATACGTAATTTAAAATGTCAGGGGTAGCTAGGTGGCGCAGGGAATAGAGCACCAATCATAGAGCCGAGAGGACCCAAGTACAAACTGGGTCTCAGACACTTGACACTTACCTAGCTGTGTGACCTTGGACAAGTCACTTAACTCCAATTGCCTTGACTTCCCCCTTCAAAAAAATGTCAGAAAGTTATTAGAGATGAGAAACTAGAGTTTATCAGAGAGCTTAGGGAAGGATAGATAGATTTGAAAATCATCAACATATATGAAAATTAAATCCAATGTAGATGCTAAGAGCACCAAATGAAGTAGTATAGAGATGAGGAAACTGAGGTCCAGAGTATTTCAGTTACTTGACTTAGGTGATAGTTACAGAGCTAAGAATAGAGTTTAGATTTTTTAGCTTCCATTCCAATACTTTTAGTCTCAACCAGATCCTCTTGTGAATCATCTTCAGCATATACTCCAGTTGCATTTAGTGAAACATCAAAAAGAAAAAAAAAATGGAATTGGAACAAACTATAGAGTTTGGAAGTTCTTATCAAAGTGTCAGTTTTTTCTATTTATGTTATTATATTAGGCATTAACAAGTAAAAATGGGCACTTCTCTTTAATTTAACATTTATGTCCCCATTGAACGGGAGAGTGTACTATTTTCTTCCTGAGGTTACCAAGAAAAGGAAGTTATTCTATGTGACAGGGTCTGATTACTCAGGGGGAGAAGGGATTTCAATTGATCTTTCTAAATCTTGTTATAAAAGGAAGATTTCCATACAGCAAAGGCAGCATACTTCTTCTACACCTCCAAAGACCATTCAGCAATCCTTAAGATATGCTTATAGTACTTAATGGAAGACGCACTAGCAGCTATGGGGTATTTGAGCTAAACATTGAAGTAGACTAGTGATTCCATGAAAGAGGTGAGAAGTGCATTCTTTTTTTCCCTTTACAACATTTTGAAAATACTTAGCACAAGGAAATTGGTTCACTCAGATGAGTACTGAGAAATAGAGCAACAACATGTGGGTATTTTAGAACTAAAAAGGTCTTTATAAACCTAATGAGCTCCTGTTTTCTGGTAAAGACCAATTTCCACAAGTTGATTAGGAATGAAGGCTTCCATCCACAGCTAGTTCTACTTATATAATCAACTCTGCCTGTTCTTTCCTATGCCTCAAAATAGACCACAATGTTCTTTTTTTCTAATATGGTTCCTACACATTCCTACAAAATGGGGGGCCCAACCTTGTGTTTTTCTGCCACCTGAACTAAATTAGTACTTTCTCCTCTTTCTCTCATCTACTTTAAAGTGTTGTGACTTTGTGTGTTTGTAAGATCGGGGGTTGCTTTTCCTTTGAGGGTATCCTAATCAGACTCAGTCATACAAATAGCAGGAAAAAAGAGAGGCAAGGATCTCCTTGTAGCAAATTCCTTAAGAAGGAGGAATTGTGCATTATATTATTTATACGAATCAATCCTTCCAGTGTCCTAATAAGACCAATGGATGTAATTTCCATCTCCATGCAGATAACTCATAGAACCATATATCCAGTTATAGTCTCTCCCTAAACTTCATGTCTCTGTCACTTTTTAATATTTTATTAACATTTCAAACTCTATGTTATAGATAGCTCAAACTCATCATGCCTAAGAGACCTTACTGTGTTTTGCCCACGTAACTACCTCCTTTTTAACTTAGTTATATCTGTTAAAGACAACATCATTCTTCTAATCTCACAGTTTCATAACCTTGGTATTATTTTTGGTTCCTTAATCTTCCTCACCACACATATCTACATAGACAAATCATGCCATTTCTAATGCTACAGCAACTCTTGCATCTGATTCATTTTCCATACTCACACCACAGCCTTATTTCAGGTCTACATCACCTGTTGCATAAATTATTGAGATAGTCTCCTAATTCATCTCCCTGACTCAAGTAACTCCCTAATGCAAGATATTTTTCTTATAGATTCTAGTGTGATTTTCCTTAAGCATGGCTATGATCATGTCATAGAATCGATTATAAAATTTGACATTCAGAAGGTACCTCAGTGGCTCTTTAGTATAACTCATAAACTGAAGGAATTATCACTATGTAATATAGTTCATCCAATATCAGCTTAAATATTTCCAGTGGAGAGATATTACCATATCTTAAGTAGCCTATTTTATATTTGGACAGCTTTTTCTCTCCAAATTACACATACCCATTTTATTCAACTGGTTTTCAGATGGTATAATCTAAAGCCCCATTTGCCATCTTGATGGTCCATAAATGAATACTCTATATATTAAGGGTTGTTAACATGGGGTCCCTGAACTTGAAGAGTATGTTCATGTGTGTGTGTGTGTGTCTGTATATGTATGTATTTATGTGTATGTATGTATGTGTATATATATGTATATATATGCTTTATTTCAGTGTAACTGACTTCTTTTTTAATCTTATATATTCCATTTTATGATTTTAAAACTATTTCTGAAAATCCTATTCGTTTCTCCAGAATATCAAAGTGGTCCATGACACAAAAAAGGTTAAGAAATTTTGCTTTATATCAGTTTAAACTATAGTACTCAGAAAAAAACACAGTCATCTAGATGAGGCCTGATGAGGGCAAAGTATAGTGGCATGAACACCTTCCAATGACCACTTGAAAGTAAGGAATGTTTCATTTTTTTATTTGTAGTCCCAAGACCAAGGACAGTTGCTGGCCAATAGTAAGTACTTTTTTCCTTGATAGGCACACAATAATTTTCATACAGTTAGTGATTGATTTTTTTTGTTTTTTGCATGAATTAATCTCTTTTTAGTCTCTGTGCATAGCAGAAAAACCCATCAAAACCAAAGGCAAAAACCAAAATTTGGAAATGTTATTTTATAACAGGCTGAGGCTAATTCCCAATTGTTTCTTTGAATTCAACCAGGTTATTTTTCAAGTGCTTTCTACATGTTGTAAGGGTAGGCAGAGAGGTGGATGGGTGGATATGTTTCTAAGATGATCACTGTTGTATCTGTAAATATAGTTTAGTTTTGTAACCATCCTGCTCTTATCACAGATGATCATTTAACACAATCAGGGACATAGAAGATCCATGGCAAATTTGCCATGCCAACTTTCCATACAAAATATTGTTACACAATAGGCAGAGCCAAAATAGGGGAGTATAAGCCAGAACTTTCATGGGCTCCTTCACCAACCACCTCCAATACCTGTAAAATATGACTCTAAACAAATTTTAGCACTAAAGAACCCACAAAGTGACAGAGAGAAACAAATCTCCTGCTGAAGGCAGCCTGGCAGGCTAACAGGAAGGTTATATCACAATGAGCTGGGAGCCAAGTACAATCGCTCATGAACTGTGTGGGCCCAGACCCAGGTCAGCCCTGACTAGCAGCACAGACTCGCCAGAGCAGATTTCAGGAGAAAGTGAGAAAGGTAATAGGGTAAATTATCTCATATAAAAGAGGCAAGAGAAACCTGTTACTATTCAACGGAAGAGCAGGAAGGTGAAAGGGAATGGGTCAACCTTACTCTCATCGAATTTGGCTTAAGGAGGGAATACTATATACACTTATTTGTGTATCTTACCCTACAGGAAATTAAGGAGGAAGGGGATAAAAGGGTGAATAATAGAAGGGAGGGTGGATTGGGGGAGAGCATAGCTAGAAACAAAACTTTTGAAAATGAACAGAGTCAAAGTAGAAAATATAATAAGTGGGGGGCAGGATAGGATGGAGGGAAATACAGTTGGTCTTTCACAATATAACTACTATGGAAATGTTTTGCGTAACTACACATGTGCAACCTATATTAAATTGCTTATCTTCCCAGTGGGGCTGGGTCATGAGGGAAGAAGGGAAATAACCTGAAAATCAAAGTTCTAAAAACAAATGATAAAAAAAATTTTAAAAAATGTACATGCAACATGGAATAAGTTGTGCAGGCACTGTGATATAGAAATCCACCTAGCCCTACTAGAAAATTAGATGTGGGATGTGAAAGCATATAAGAGAAAACAGATTGGAGGAAGGGGTATTCAGTAGGCTCGCTATCTTGGTTTGGGGGTTAGGGGAAAGATGGTGAGAAAGTTTGTAACTCAAAATCTTGTGGAAATGAATGTTGAAACCTAAAAATAAATAAATACGAGATTAATCACAAAAAATAATAATTTTTACATGAAGCAAACAGTAAAAGCACACTCTTTTAAAAATGTAGCCCTTTCTACAAATGATAATAAAAAGGCTTTACATTCTACTTTGAAGAGATTTTTTAAAGTTAAAAATAACAATACAACACAAAACACAATGATTTCCCCAAACCTTAATAAAATACGTTTGGTTGGAAATTTGTGCATGGACCAGGAACTAGTCAGTTTTAATGTGGTTTGCAATTTTTTAATGAAAATTTCACAATTCTTTAGTTTGATCTCTCACCCAGGAATCTTCACAAATGAATCCATATGATGCAGTTTCCAGTATAAATTTTAGGTTGTTTCCCATTCTTTATGCCTAGTTGTAACTTTTTTTTCAAATTTATATAGTTCAAACCCTCCTCTATCTATAAGAGGTAAAGATTCTTTGGGATAAACATTTACCTTTTGAAAATTATTCCACAAGATAATATTATGAAAAAAGTAAGAAGAGGGTCATTGTCTCCTACCTATAAAGGTCCATTAATCTCTGGCAGAGACACTTTCAAAGGAAGGAGAATGCCCGAGAATATTTCTGTTTGGGAAATTTATTTTTGTGATTTTGTGATCCATACCTTTGTTAGTAAAATCACTTTGCTGTTTTTTCATGGCCAAAAGTTTGGCTGCTTCAACCCCCTCTCCCAGTTCACAGTATTGTTGCCATTCTCACCTCCTCCACTCTCAAATGAATATCCATATAATAGAGGAAAAAACTTCATAAATAAAAAGAAAGACCCCAAGGGATACTTGACTACATGTCATATTGCTCTCCTGCAAAGCATTCTGCTATAACTGCCTGACTCACTGTTACCACCAATGTGCAATGTTACTTCTGTCTAGAGTCATAAAGGTTAGTTGTCAAATGTTTTTGTATTAATCCCATTTTCCCCTATGTATGTGAAGAAGTTGTCCCAGCATAGGGGAGAACTTGATACAGTCTTTTGGAATACTGACTCCAGTTGCTATCTTCTTGTACCCAGAGCTCAATTCCAATCCTTAAATGGCTACACAAATAGTGTGTTTTGAAATCTATATAGTCTAACTCAATTATTTTAGAAATGGGAAAACTGACAATCATAGGGATTATATGACATTTTCAAGGTCATGACATGTTCCAGAAGTCATTAGAAACCTAGTCTTTTGCCTTTTATTCATTAATATTTCAACTGTATAAATCACTTTTTTCTGGAATAATATCATCATTTTTATATAATCACATTATGCAAAAAGATGAACCTCATGATCAACTCTATTGGTAAAATAGTATGTGTGCAGGATTTAAACTTTTCAAAAGGTTTTCAAATTAATTAATCACTATATGTTTTCTAAAACTTTATGAGATCAGTTGGAGATAGATCATTAGTCTTAAGATATAGATGAGAACCTGGACACGGAGAAGATGAATGTGTTGGCTATGCCATATAACTAGTGTTAGAGTCAATTCTATAAACCACATCCAGTGTTCCTCTCCATAAAAACAGTTCTTTATTGGGAGGAAAAAAAACACTCATATATATATATATATATATATATATATATAAAAGCATGTCTACATGGGACTAACAAATCAATACGCAAATTCTTATTTCAAGAACACCATGTTTTGTCATAAGACCTGAAACTTACTGGCTGAGTGACCTTGGCTAAGTCACTTATCCACTCTGGGCCTGAGTGAAATGAGCAGAACAAAGTAGAAAAAAATATTTTATCCAAGTCCATTGTAAAGAAGAAAAACTCCCGGAAATATTAAAGAACTTTTATCAATGTAATGATCAACTTTGAAGCCAGAGGACCAAATATGAAATGTTCTGTCCACCTTCTCAGGACTTAAGCTGAAGAAGTGTGTGTGTGTGTGTGTGTGTGTCTGTGTGTGTGTGTCTGTGTATGTGTGTGTGTGTGTGTGTATTTGAGATGATAATTATGGGACTTTATTTTTCTTGTCTCTGCATGCATGTTACCTAGGAGTTTGATTTATTTTTAAAATTTTAGTTGGTGGGAGGTGAGAGTTATGGGGGTTTAGCTATCAAAAACAGAAACAAAAGAAAGAAAAAATGAATTTCTAAAGAATTTAAAAATATGGAAAAGAAAACTAAAGGAAAACCAGGTGTTTTTTTTTTTCATCATGGATTTCTGGTAGACCAATAACTCTTAGATTATCTCTCCTGGATGTGTTCTCCAGGTCAGTCATGGTTTTTTTTTTTCCCAATGAGATATTTTACATTTTATTCCAGTTTTTCAATCTTTGGCTTTTGTTTGGCTTATACTTGATGCCTCAGAATCATTATCTTCAATTTGACTGATTCTAATTTTTAGCAAATTATTTCCCTCAATTAACTTTTGAAGCTCCTTTTCCATATGTTCAGATTTCATTTTTAGGGATTTATTTTCTCCACTTATATTTTGAAACTCCCTTCCCAATTTACAAATTATACTTTTTAAGGATTTGTTTTCTTCAGTGAGTTTTTTTTTCCATTTTGACAATTGTAATTTTAAAAGAATTGGTCGATTTATCTTCTACCTCTCTAATTTGGTTTTAAAATCCTTCTTGTGCTTTTCTAAGAATGCCTTTTGGGTTTGAGATCAGTTCATATTCCCTGCTGAGGTCTCAGTAGTGTGTATAGAGTCAATGGTATCCTCTGAGTTTGGTTCTTCTTGCTTGCTGTAATAGGATTAATCATTTTTGTTTTCATTTTTTCAACTTCCTTCTTGCCCATTGTGATTGCCTATTCCATGGCTTTTTTTTAAGTAATTGGGATTAAGTAACTGGCTCAAGGTTATATGGCCAGTATATTTCTTGGTGGGTGCTAAGTGTCTGAGCCCAGATTCGATCCCAGGTCATCCTGACTCTAGGGCCGGTGCTCTTACTCACTGTGTTACCTGACCACCCCTATTCCTGGCTTTTAAAGTGAGTTTCTGCATCTATGGTAGAGGGCTCTGATCCATGCTTTTAAACTAGTAGCTAGGAGCCTAATTGTTGACGTTGTGGGCTGTGGCCTCTGGGTGTCCAGACTGTGGCCATGGCAGGAATTTTAGTGTTTCCCCTGGGTCAAACCAAGGCTCACAGAGTAAGATGTGGGGGAGGGGTGATCTGCCTACTTCAGGTTTCCAACTGGTCCCCTGTGCTAGAGTACAGGTAGTCTCAGTCGCTGTTAGCCAGGGCATGCTGGTGTCTGCAGATTCCCCTGCATGTGCTAAGGCATACCTGGGCTTTTGGTGTTAATTCTTGCTGGCTCTGCTCCCCCCCTGGCCTGTGGGTTCTCATGCTGGTCAGCTGAGATGGGGCTTGTTGTGATACCTCCCACCCTTCATTTCAAGCTTGGCATAGCCTCAGTCACACTCTTCCTCCAGGACCCCCAAGCCTGCTGCTGGTTTCCCTATTTCAGAATTTTACACTGGGGCAATATTCTCTGGATTTTAAGGGTCAGATAAGGGGATTAGAGCAGCTACGGTTTACTCTGCAATCTTACTTCCTAGAAGTTCAAGTAGGTGGTTTTTAAATATCAAAACTATGGGTGGATAGCCCTAGGAGTAGCTGCTGTTGCTGTTCTATCCTGCAGTGAGAGTTCTGAGAATGGCCCCTATGGTGGGTGAACTGGCTTGCCAGGGCTCACTCTGGCTCTGCTGTGGTCTGGTACTGAGTCTGCATTGGTGCAGCCCCTGTACTCTGTGCTCCACCCAGTCCTATGTGTACACTTTCCTGGACTCAGAAATCTGCATTGCTGCATCGGCCAATGGATTCTGTCACTCTAAAATCCATTCAGATTCACTTTTGAGAGGTTATTGACAGAATTCAGAGAAGAGTTCAACTGAGTTCCTGCTTTGATTCTGCCATCTTGGCTCTGCCTCACCAAAAGGAAAGCCAAATGGAAATATAAATAAGTGGGTATACCTTAAAGTATTGTATGTCAGTCCACATAATCACAAATGGAGGAGGATACAGAAAAGTAAGTGGGAGAGATCAATAGGGTCACCAGAGACATAGCAAGATGGGGGAAGAATAATGATGGCAAAAAAGGGAAGCTCAATGGCCAGCAATACAAGTTATAGAGTTGTGGGACCAGAAGTGGTACCTGAAATGGAAAAAAAAGGATCAGTACTAAGGTCACAATGAAGCCCAAGAGGCTTAGTAAAGGGCAGGGTCCAGGATCATGTTTCAGAAATTTGATACTAGATTCATTTTATGCTGTCCTACAAGCAGACAGTCCCACTTTCTGTTTTTTTTTTCTAAATTCTCTTCAGATGGGGAACTTTGACTTCCATTGTCCTCATTGCTTGCCATGGCTATAACACTAAGCAGAAGAAAAAAAATGAGAGTAATAGGCACCATTAACTTCAGAGAAAATACAAACAGAAATTATAAACAGACAAAAAATACAGAGAAAATAACATAATTCAACAGAACAACAGTAAAGACTTCTAGCTGTCTGAGCATTACATACATACATAGTTACCAGAAAGATAAGCACCAATATCTGGGTTTTCAAAGTCGAAGGGGCTCAGCAGCTACCCAGAGTCTCATCTGACCAAGTCACACAACTCTTCCCATAATTGAGCCCAAAAGCAAAACCTCAACTCAGAGTATATATGTGCTTCTTCAGGGTCAGAGGACATCACAACCTTTGTGTCCCAACTCTCTTATTACAAAGTAACAAAACTTGTGGGCCTTCCTGAAAAACAAGCCCCCCCTCCCCCAGTCAAGCCCCTCTAGGGTTCCACTTGAGGGCCGTTAAGGGTTAGGGATGATCTTCAAATTCTCTAGGCATGTTAAGGGGCAAGGAAGATTTTCAAATTCCTTTACCATTACATTATGTTTTAAAATGTAAATTCTATAAGAAGCATTGTTATTGCAATCACTAATAAGCGTTGATAAACAAAGAACAAATACTGCATGTGTCAGGTTTTAGGCCACAGGCATTTTTTAGGTTCTCAGGATTAGTGGTAAAATGTTTGGTAACTTAGAAGTTATATTTAATATTTTAAGAGAACCATGATTTCACTATGTATAGGCACTTATTCCAAGGAGACAGTTGTTGGCTTAATTTTTGAATTAATTTATTCCTATAATAAAAACAAACACGACCACAACTACTACTACTTCTACTACTACTACTACTACTATTACTTCTACTATTACTACTACTACTAATTCTACTATTACTACTACTACTACTTCTACTATTACTACTACTACTTCTACTATTACTACTACTACTACTTCTACTATTACTACTACTACTTCTCCTCCTCCTCCTCTTCCTCCTCCTCCTTCTTTTTCTTCACCTCATGGCCAAGTTTTAGCTGTTGAACAGTTTGTAAGTACTTTTAGTGCTAGATGAAAAAAAAAAACTGCCAGCTAAGTAGGATGTGCTCAAACCCCTGATATTCTGGAATAATTCCTGAAAAGACATGGTTTTAAAAAAGATTGTGGGAGTAAAAAAAAAGGGTCTGGCCCACAATATAGACAGATGGATCTGATGGAATCACCTACCCCTATTCAGTGTAATTCTGTCCCCAATATATTCTTTACTAATCAGCAGTTTATACACTACCATTCTTTCTCCCATGAAACAAGGGGGATACCTTTAATGAACAAATCCATCTAGGTAGTTAGGAAGAGCCTTCTAGGACTGACTAGTTGAAATCTCAAAGAACCTAGTCCTACAGGAAGAATACTTGTTCATACCTTTGTTGTTATTGTTCTTATTCAGTCATTTCTGACTCTTTGTGACTGTATTTGGGGTTTTCTTGGCAAAGATAATAGAGTGGTTTGCTATTCCCTTCTTTGGCTCATTTTACATACGAGGAAACTGAGACAAACAGAATTAAGTGACTTGACATGCTGTCCATTGTGCCACCTACTTACCACACTTATACCTTTAGTGTCTCCCTATTGCCTCATACTTTAAAGTAAAATTCCTTAGTGTGGCACTTCGGACCTTCCATAATCTGAGTCCAACTTTTGTTTCATAATTATTTCATCATACTACTAGCTATTCTCCAACCTCATCTTATTTTATCACAGAATTGTGAATTTACAAAAGACATCCCACACGTCTGGTATTTATTTTTTTGTCCTTTCAAAATCCTGTCTTCAAAGCTTGATGTAGGTTCCACCTCTTCCATAAATCCCTCCATGTTCCCTCTAGGTAAGAGTATTTCCTCTATATGCAAACTTTGTTGGTACATTATATTTGGATTTCTCACTTATTCTGATTACAACCTGACCATTGCCTTTACAGCTAGGCAAGTATGGGGACTGAATATTAACCTATCCTTTCAGTGATGGAAAAAAGTATCTACTAAATTGATATTTAAAAATAGTTAATTGTTTGATAAGATTTGTCCAGGAACAGAAATTAGGCACATTTTAAAGTAAATGACAGGTGACATTTTATTCTTTTTTGAAAATATCAATTTACCTTAGATTTTGGTTTCTGCTAATCAACTCTATTTGATCTTTATGAGTGCCAAGTTCAGTCTCCTTGGAAGAATGATAGAAGTAAATTGAAAGTTGAGTTGGTCAACTGCTATTGATAACTGTCATCATTTTATTTACCATAAGCAAGTGTTTGTTGAATAAATAAAGGAAGACAGGAGGGAAAGAAGGAAAAGTTTTGGGAATGATAATAGCAGATAGGCAGACAGAGTAGGACAGTCAGAAAATGAATTGACAAGTCTGGTTGGAGATAGCAAGAAGGAGTTTCTTCGACCGACACAGGTGATATGTTATGGTAAAACAGTGAATTATTAGGGTTGATCAGTCATTAAAAATGCATCACTTGCTTAGTATTTAAAATAGATTGGTTAAGAGAACCTATATCTGAGAAAATTCATAGTGTTATTTAACAAAATGCTATAAAAGTTTACACAGTTGGGATGATTCAGAGAAAAAAGAACTATAGAGAATAAGAAATATAAAGAATAAATTAAGAGTAATCTATACATACAAACACACATGCATGTATATGCATACACATATGTATCTATTTTTAAAATGTATATTAACAGTATATGTTTTTATTTGGGATTTACATACACATATGCGTATATATGTATATAGGTAGTACTTGTATATGCTTTAGAATGCACCAAGTATATACATACATATGTATACTATATACATATGTATTGTGTATGTGTGTATATACAGTGATGTGTATATGTACATATGTGTGTATATGTGATTATGTGCGTTTATGTGCATGTGTATATATGTATAAATTTGTGTATATGTGTGTGCATGTGTGTGTGTATATATATGGTTGACACATTCTAAATAACCCAGTGCACCTATCTAGGGAAAAAAAATTTTAAAGTCTATTCTGTACTATCAACCTAAAATGAGTATGATGCTTTTGAGCACAATTAAGATTCATAGTTCCTAAATAACAAGCCTCAATATTCAATTTTATATTTCGAAACAGAACATAAAACGTAAAAACCATCAGCACAATTGTTCTATTTTCTTTATAAAGGCATATATTTATTTTATCATTTTATTAACCATAGCTATTATAAATTCTTATTGTTTTCTGTTTCCCTACTTATCCCAACCAAATCAACAATATTTATAAAGATCTAGGTACTTGATACCAGGATTCTTGGACATCTGATCACTGAAGCCTGCCTGGAAGAATATAAAAAGCTGCAGAGTTGTGAAGTATTGCAACTGATAATGCTCTTTCTATGTCCTTTGTAGCTCAGACCTCAAGTATTTTTCATCACACCCTCGTATATGGAAACATTTTATTATATTGTTTGGAAAATCGTAAATATTAATATTTTGGGAACCTAACTTGATGTTACTAGAATTTGGTTGACCTCAGAAATGCTTCTAAGGAGCCAGATGGATGTAGGGAATTTTCAGAGCTCATTGAGATCTTGAGTCCACCCAAAGCATGTGTTTTGGGTTCCCAAAATGTGAATGTTTACACGTACTGATATAAATCTCAATGTATTGGAGTCAGAGCTAAGATAGCATAGTAAAGCCAAGGACTTCCCTGAGTTCTCCCTCAAACCCCTCAAAATACCTTTAAAATGACTCTCAACAGATTCTAGAGTAGCAGAATCCTCAAAATGACAGAGTAGAATAATTTTCTAGCCCAAGACAACTTGGAAGGTTGGCAGGAAAGGTCAGTTGCATGGGGGTGAGAGAAGAGCACAGTCCAGTACAGGATACATCAGCACAGATCAGGTGCCTGCAATAAAGGAGCTGTCCTTGAAGCAACTGAATCACTGGCAGCAGTGATAATTTACAGACCTCTCAGCCCGAAGGTGCCAAAGACAACTTAGATGGTTTAGATAGGAAAAGTCTGTCACACCTGGGTGAGAGTGAAACCCAGACCAGTGCAGGCAGTGTCCACACAGCTACCACCACAGCAAACCAGGAACAGGCGTTAGGAGCAAATGAATCAACAGTAACAGTGGAAGTGGCTTCTTTCAAAGCTTTATTCCCACATGTGATCAGGGAGTGGAACTCAGGAGATTACATTGGTCTTTTTGCTAGCACTGAGGCAAGACTCTTTTGCTTTGCCCATACTTGAATCCAGTTCTGAGTTCTGGATGACAGTCCCAGGACAAGGAGGAGGACTAGCATAGCAGAGCTTGCCTTCAGAGTTGGGGGGGGTCCTTATTTAAGTTCTAGGGCAGAAGAATTATACTTGCAGTCACTTACAGACTAGAGCACAGGCCAGAAGAATAGGAAACACCTCTCCTCAGATCATAACACTTTGGAAGCCCTGAAAACTTATAGTTTCCTAGAAGTATCTCTGAAAACAGCTGCACAAAAAACCTGAAGCTTGGAACAGTGTTCTCTCCACCCTGGAAGCAGAGCCCTACTTTAACAAAGAGTTAAACATCAACTAACAGGCTGGGGAAATGAGCAAACAGAAAAAAGAAACAGACCTCTGACTTTAGGAAGTTACTGTGGTGACAAGGAAATAGCTTAAAATACACATTCATAATAAGACAACAAAGTCAAAGGTCTTTTGAGTTATTTTTTAACCAAACCCTCCAAGAAAAAAATGGAATTACTTTAAGGCCATGGAAGCGCTCAAAAATTGATTTGAAAATCAAGCAAGAGAAGTAAAGTGAAAATTGTTAAGATAAATGAAAGTGACACAAGAAAATCATGAAAAATGAGCTAACAGCTTGGCAAAGGAAACATAAAAATTACTGAAAAAAATTCCACCCTGAAAACAGGCTAGATCAAATGGCAAAAGATATCCAAAAAGCCAATGAGGAAGAGAATGCCTTAAAAAGCAGAATTGGTCAAATGGAAAAGGAGGTCCAAAGCTCACTAAAGGAAATTCCTTAAAAATTACAATAGAAGCCAATGCCTTCACAAGAAATCAAGAAACAATAAAATAAAACCAAAATATTGAAAAAGCAGAATGAGACATGTATTATTGGAAAAACAGCTGACCTGGAAAAGAGATCCAGAAGAGACAATTTTAAAATATTGGATTACCTGAAAGCCATGATCAAAAAAAGAAAAAGCTTAGACATTTTTTTCCCCAAGAAATTATCAGGGAAAACTGCCCTGATATTCTAGAACCAGAGGATAAAAGAGATTAGGAATCCGTTGGTAACCTACTAAAAGAGATCCCAAAATTAAAATTTCCAGGAATATTATAGCCAAATTCCAGAGTTTCCAGTTCAATGATAAAACATTGTAAGGAGCCAGAAAGTGACAATTCAAGTATCATGGAGCTAGAGTCAGAATAACACAAAATTTAACAGCTTCTACATTAAAATATTGAAGGGCTTGTAATATGGTTTTCCAGAGGCCAAAGGAGCTAGGATTATAATCAGGAATCACCTACCCAGGAAAACTGAGTGTTTCTTTAGGGGAAGAAATGGACATTGAATGAGAAAGAGCTTTTTCAAGCATTCTTGATGAAAAGACCAGAGCTGAATAGAAAAATTAACTTTTAAATACAAGAGTCAAGTGAAGCACGAAAAGGATATCAGGAAAGGGAAAACATGAGACTTAATACTTTTAAACAGTTTACATCCCTACATGAGAAGATGGTATTTGTAACTCATAGGACATTTCTGATTATTAGTGTAGTTAGGAATACACACACACATATATACACATACACACATACATATATACACACAGAGGGCGTAGGTGTGAGTTGAATATAAAGGGATGATATTTCAAACAAATAAGTGGTGAGAGAGGAATCTACTGGGAAAAAGAGAAAGTGAGAGATAGAATAGGGTAAATTACCTCACATAAAAGAGGTAAGAAAAAGTTTTACAATGGAGAGGAAAAGGAGGCAAGAGAATGTGGGAGTAAGTCAACCTTACTGTCATCAGAATTGCCTCAAAGAGGGAATAACTCATACATGCAATTGGTTATAGAAATCTATTTTTATCCTGTAGGAAAGTATCATAGGAAGGGATAAAAGAAGGAGGAGGTTGATAGAAAAGATTGGGGGAGGAGGTAGTCAGAAGCAAAACACGGTTGAGGAGGGATAGGTTGAAAGGAGAGAGAGAATAGAATAAATGGAGGGGGGAATAGGATGGAGGGAAATACTGCTCACAATAGTAAATGTTAAAAAATATTTGAAACAAGTTTCTATGAAAAAGTCTTATTTCTGAAACATATAGAGAATATAATCAAATTTATAAAAACAATAGCCATTCCCCATTGATAAATGATTAAAAAAAATGATCTGTTTTCATATGAAGTAACCAAAGCTATCTATAGCCATGTTAAAAAAATACTCTAGAACACTATTGGTTTGTGAACTACAAATTAAAACAATTCTGAGATACTACCTCATACCTATTAGATTGGCTAATAGATCATAAAAGGAAAATTACATATGTTGAAGGAGATGTGAAAAAAAAAATGAGACATTAATGCATCAGTGGTGAAGTTGTGAACTGATTCTGTAGAGCAATTTGGAACTATGTCCAAAGGGCTATGCCATGCACACCCTTTGAACTAGCGATACTACTACGAGATCTGTATCCCAAAAGAGATGAAAAGCAAAAATGAAAAGGACCTATATGTGCAAAAATATTCTTAGCAAATATTAGGCAATGAATTAAAAATTGAGGGGATGCCCAGCAACTGGAGAATGGCTGAACAAGTTGTTGTATATGATTATGATGGAGTACTATTGTACTAGAAGAAATGATGAACAAGATGCTCTCTGAAAAGCCTGTAAAGACTTGTATGGGCTGATGTAAATTGAAATGTACTGTGTACAAAGTAACAGCAATATTGTAAGATGATTAGTTGTGAATGACTTAGCTATTCTCAGCACTACAACAATTTAGGGCAACTGAGGAACCTATGACTAAAAATGCTAACCATACCCAGAGAATGAATTGCTGGTGTCTGAATACAGATTGAAGCATACTTTCTTTTTACTTTCTTTTTCTTCAGTTGTTTTGTCTGCATTATCTTTCACAACATGATTATTATGGTTATGTTTTGCATAACTACAAATGTAGAACTTATGTATACTTGCTTTCTCAATGAGTGGGTGTGGGGAGGAAGGAAGGCAGAGAATTCAGGACTCAAAGTTTTAAAAACACATTTAAAAATGCTTTTACATGTAACTGGGAAAAAATAAAATACTATATTAAAAAAAGAAAATAACAAATCTCAATGTACCTTGCCTGGGAAGTGCCCTCTTTAGAAAACAGATCAATTGCTAATTATTCTGGTACTTTTCTCTGAAATTCTACATAACATAAATCTCTCAGAGAATGAGAAGGTGGGCTTCTGCCTTTCATCCTTAACCAAATGACCAAATAATCTTTTTTTTCCCTAAAACTATTTCTCATTTTGGAGTGTTTTCTAATGACTTACAATTATGGTAACAGTGGTGATTTCTCCCTGGAGGTCACCCCAAGTTAACCCAAAGGTTCTCCAAGATCATGGAAGCTGATTAAGTCATTATGATGTTAGGATTTAGCCTAGGCAGGACCTGACCAGCACAGTATCAAATAGAACCTTGCAAGATCCTCATGAGTTCCCTCAGTTTTAAATTGGATACAGTCAAAGCCTCAGATTAAAAGGTACTATGACTGAGGACTCCCAGTGCCCAGATAATTAAGGAACTATGTTTGGCTTTAGTCCAAGGAAAGACTTGGGCAGAGTGAGTATTAACTCAGGCCATGCTGATCTACAAAAAAAGTAATACTTTTGATTTGATCACTGGAGGGCTTAATAAGCAGTTGCTGAAAATCTTATTAAATTAATCTAATGAAAAAAAATTAGGCTGGTGATTCTGTGATAGAACTTTCTTTCTCAATTTTTCTTTCTCTTCCCATCTTTTTCCTTCAATTCTTTCATGATACCCCATCTGTGACCTGTCTGTATCCTGATGCACATGGTGTTAGGATACAGTACTTGAAAGTGAGAGAAACTTATATTTGGCAATTTTAAAGGTAGGCTTTAACTGACTCCATTTTAGAATGTGCACAAGGTCTTGTTTATCTTGGAGAACTTTGAAGAGGAATACCTACTCAAACTTAAAAACTGTAGGCAGCTAGATGGTGTAGTGGACACAGTGCCAGGCCTAGAGTTAGGAAGACCTGATCTCAAATCCAGCCTCATATACTTACTAGATGTATGACTCTGGGCACATCACATAACCTTGTTTTCCTCAATTTCCTCATCTGTAAAATGAGCTGGAAAAAAGGAAATGGCAAAACACTTCAGTACTTTTGACAAGAAAACCCCAAACAGGAGCATGATGATTGGACAAACATCGAAATTACTGAACAGCAAGAACAATGATTAAAATAAATAGAAAGGGAGCTTAGAAGAGTGAAGATAAAAAGTCTTCTACCTAAAACAGATCTCTCAGATTTCTGTAATATTGATGTGGGTCTTCCTCTCACTAGTGTGCTGATTAGACTTCCAATGGGAGATAAGGAGGAAAACTGAGATTCTTTTGTTTTTCTCTGCCTTCTTGTCCCTGGCCAAGTTGGAGATTCCAGAGATAAAGATAGACTAGAAAAGAAAGAAAATATTTTCCCTCATTTGTAGAAATTTATGGTGTTATAAACTAATTCGAAACAAATTATAACTGAAATCAATATCTTTTTCCAAATCTATTGACAAATTAATGTTGATTGAGATGTAAACAACCATTCACATTTTAGAAACCCCAAACATAAACATGAAGTGAACCCAAGATCTCAATGTGATCCAAGCATTTCCTGCTTGGCTCCCCAAGGAGCATCTCAGAGGGCAGTCAATTTCTCATCACATCAAAGTAGGTTAAAAATATTCATAGTTAAAGTTTTCCAATAATATAATATAACATTTCCGTATACTGGTATACATGTTTTGTTTGTTTTTGTTTTTGTTTTACTGATACATATAATAGGTGAATTCAGAGTTACTCAAGGAAAAGAATCCCAGAAAAAAATATTCCTATCTTTTTAAATTTCCTTCTTTTAAGGATAAATAGCTTTTCTCCAGCCACCATAAAATGGCATAGCTTTGGAACACCAACCCAAACTTTCTGGTGATTTGCCTGAAACAGCTTCAAAGAGAAGCCAATAATACTATTACGACTATTGAAAATTGCTCCAGTCCCTGTGCCTTAAATTGCTTGGGATACTGATTGTGATGAAAGTGGTATATAAAGACAATGGAATACAGAGATTATGGTGACAGGGGGATACATGGATGAATAGTAATTATGCTCCACAAGGGGATTATAATCTATTTGATAGACCAGAAATGAATAAAACTAATTTTATAACAAATTAAAACATAATAACATGAATAGGAAGGGTAAAAAAAAATAACATGAGACCAGATTCTTTTTCCTTCTAATCTGGCTCTCTGTCTCTCTCTGTGTCTCTCTCTCTGTCTCTCTATTTTTCTCTCTGTCTCTCTCTTTATCTATCTCTCTGTCTCTGTCTGTCTGTCTGTCTCTGACTATCTGTATGTCTCTCTGTCTTGATTATGAATCTAAAGTATGAATCTTAAGGAAGAAAATTTGGGGGATATTTCTCATGCAGTCCAAATTTAGACTACACATTTATTAACATTTAATCATTAATTTAATTTAATGAATAAAATTTACTTTAAAAATCAGAATAATACGATAACCGAAAAAGAGTTTTAAATATTATACTGTTATTTAAAGATGAGTTTGCGAATCTCTCTCTTTTTTTAATTGCTTTGAACTTCCATAGTTTGCTGTTTCTCTTTTCTGAGTTAGAAATTCCAGTACTATTTTTTTGACAAAATTATCTTAATTGGGTCTATGTTTCTCTTCTGATTTCTCTTATCTTTCTTAGGATTAACTCTTTTCCTATTGTGTGATACATTCTGATATACCATATGTGCTTTTCCTGTTTACTCTGAATCTAACTTCAGGACATTCTAGATGACATAAAAATAGGGGAAATTTAATTATTTTTTCCTGTCCACTCTTCTTGCACATCCTATACTACAGTTTGTTTTAATCTCTACTTTAGTTAAACTTTTCATTCATTTCATTCCTTTTGCCAACTGTTTCATTGCTTACTCTGAAAATTTTGGTGTTCCTCTTTCAAAGATCAATAGTATAAACTATTCCCATTTGATGATCAGTTGCTATAGTAATAGAGAAACCAAGACAGTATTTTGGTAAATACTATTTATTGTTTCTGTCAGATTTCTTCATTCAGATATTACTGAGGGATATATGTATATATTTATATCTATATTTATGGATTATGTATATCTACAGATACACATATACCTATAGATATACACATATATAATATTTATGTGCATACACAAATATATATATACATATATATATATTAGCCCCAAATATGAATTATCGCCTCTACATCTATGATAACTACTCATCCAGGCATTGCTTTAAGAAAGACAAACTCTATTAACTACTAATCAACCTAGTTAATTATTATGCAGTTTTAATTTCTAAGAACTTTTTTTTTTCTTAATTGATCTCATTAATTCCTCTCTGACATTTCCATACATTGTTCTTAGTTTTGCCTTTTGGGTAGAAATGAAAAAAAATCTTAACCTTTTTCTACATGATAACTCTTCAAATACTTAAAAGACTTCCTTATCATGTTCCCCCAAGTCATTAATGCTCCAGGCTTAGAATCAAGTTATATAAATTGCAACTTTCCAGGAGTAATATTATTCTTGTCACCTTATTCTAGACCAGAACATAGCTTTTTAAAGTCCCTTTAAGCATCAATAATAAACGAACGTATTATTCAAATTGTTTTCTTTCTAGGACTGAGAATAGCAGTATGGTCACTTTTTTTTATTCTGGAAGTGTATCTCTCTGTAGTGTATCTCATTGTTGACTTACATTAAGATTGAAGGGCAAGAAAAACTCAGGTCTTACCAGATAATTTATTATCTGGCCATGTCTTTCTCATCATTTACTTGTGAAGTTGATTTTTCTTGTGTTCAAATGTAGAATTTTATTTTGTATTTATCTTTATTAAATTTCATCTCATTATATTCTATCATCCCAAAACTTTTGTCATTATATTGGCATATGATTGTTATACAATATGTTAGATATCTGTTTCACTATTATTATATCTCTGAATTTCACAAACATTATTTCTATATATTCATACTATTCATTGATCAAAAAAAAGTATTTCATGAAAGATCTAATAGAAATTTCCCTCTAAGATGACATCAATATAAATCCAATATTAAATAATCTATAGGCCTTCCCATTCTATGAATTTCAAATTGAACTAACTCTAACATAACCTAGCCCTATGGTTCCCAATATTTTCAGATAAAAGTTTAAAAATTATCATAGTTATATACAAAGCATATTTGCACTAAAAACATGCTTACATATGTATATACTTGATATTACTTAGGAATATTTAAGGGAAGTTATATTTTATTAATCATAATATCTACATATATTTGAAAAATATATATAACATAATTAATTATGTCTACAGAAGAGATATTTGTTTATTTATAATAATGACTCATTTAGTGAGATAGTTAATGTATATATGAGTTAATTGACTCTTTGAAATCATTTCCCTTTATCACTGAATCTCATGTCTTGAAAACCAGTATGTAACCAACAAGTGTTAATATTTTTTCCTAGGACTACATTGATAAAGCTATGCAGTAAACATTTTAATGATTAATGCTCCCTTTTCTAAATGTTGGCAAGACACTTTAATACTTTTCTCTAGAATTTACCAAGAATAGAGTTTATGATTGTTGACCTATAATTTACAAACTTGAACTCTCACTTTAAAAATCTAGGTCAAAAGTCAGGCAAGCTAGGTGTTCAACAATTTTTTTCTTCTCTTGAATTTCAATTTCCTCTTAACATTTTCTTTCTATATTACCCTGTTTGAAGATAATTCTCCTTGGAATAGAAAACAGAAACAAAATAAAAATTGAGTATCACTCCCTTTTCTTGTCATCTACTTGAAAAAAAAAACAATGTAAATCTTAACTGTAGAAGAAAAAAAAACCCTTCAGCTTGCAAAGTAGAATAGAGAAAAATGGTTGCAGTCACAACCTTTAAAATATTATACAAAGGCTTTCTTTTAAAAATATGATACATTCAACTTGCCTCTTTCAAATTTGACCCTTTTGTCTGTGGTTACTCCTGAACTTCCTTCTAGCCTCTTTTGTGCATTTTCTTATAAATATTTCAATTATACTTTCTTTACAAGTAGTTGGGATTTTGATTAAGTGAGACAGAATATGTACATCACTTCTCTGGAGAAGTATGTTTTGTTTTTAATACTTTAAAGTCTTCTCTTTCATCATCTAAACAAGCCCCCTCAAATATCAAAGCATTTGAACAGACCTTCTCTATAATTTCACCCTTCTATTTAAAACCATATAACCTTCCTAGACAGCTACCTATTGAATTTACTATTTAATAGTAATAATGCAAATTAATAAAATGTGATGTGATTATCAGACTGTCATCACTTTAAAGAAATATCTTGGGGCATCTGGGTGGCACAGTGAATAGAGCACAAGCCCTGGAGTCAGGAGGACCTGTGTTCAAATGTGACCTCACGCACTTAATACTTCCTGACCATGTGACCTTGGGCAAGTCACTTAACACCAATTGCCCTGACTTCCCCCTCCAAAAAAGCAAAACAAAACAAAAACTTGTGTGAGGAGAACATGGCCAAGGCTATTAGTGAACAGAATAGAGTAGAAAATACTTGACTATAATCTATGTAGATTAGTGTATTTATATAGGTAAACTTTATGTGATATAAACCTTTCTCTTTATGTGTATCTTAGTCTACAAAGTTCACTTCATTGTGTTCTAGAAATATCAAAAAACATTAGAGATAATGAGAATCTTGGCTTATGAACCTTTCCGTCTTTTACAAAGAAGAGTAGAGTGAAAAAGAAAGACATAGTTTAGCAAGACGTTGAGGGGACAAATGAAAACATTCTGTCCGCATTACTTGAAAACATAGCATGAAAAATCACTATGCTTAGAATCAGAGGACATTTTATGAGTCAAGGACACAACCCTTACCAACTGTGTGGCTTTGAAGAAGGGACTCCAATTTTCTAAATTTGTATCTTTGAGTTACAATGGAGATAATATGTATGTTGCCTACCTTCTCTCTGCCTTTGCATAGCTTTTTACCTCTCCCTCCCCCCTCATTCCTGGAATGCACTGTACTTACTTTCACCTCTTTGAATCTTTCACTTACTTTAAGGTTTAATTCAAGTGCCAGATTCTATATTTAACCTTTATTTGTTCCGTTAGCTGCTAGTGTTCTTTCTTGATTTTATTCTAGCATATCCTTTTTGCTTCATAGAGCCTTTACTTTATGCTTAGTCAATTCTAATTTTCATGGGATCTGTTATACAGATGTTTACCATTATTACTTTTACTATCCTATTAATTCTTCCCATTCTTCTAGAGCTCTTATTTTGTTTATAAAATCATTTTTGTAAAGCCATTTTTATTTCTTCCAGGAATTCTTTTAGACCTTGCACCCAAAAGGTATATTTTTTGGGGGAGGATTTTGTTTGTGGTTTTTGTTGACTCATTCCCTTCTTCTTTATTTTTGGGTTCTCACTTCACCTAAAATATTTAACACTGGCATTGTTCATACACTTCCTGAATTGGAAACTTGTGTCAGCTCTGACTACTTCTGAAAGGAGTGGGACCTTGTCTCATTCTGAGCTTTATTATCAGAGTTCCTGCTATTGCTTTTTTGTCATCATCAGATGCCTCAGGGTTGGCTCAAATGAGTTAACTGCAAACTTTCTTTGCTGTAAACTGTCTGATCAAGGATGAAGTGTGATCTCTCCTCTTGATCTCTGATGTTTGTAGGCTCCTGACCTTTTTTGGGCATGAAAGTGACATAGCTTTAGGCTCAAAATTTCCCTAGCTCTTTGCTTGTCCACTCCCTGGAAAGCTTCCTTCTCCTGTGTTCCCAGGCCCAAGCTTTTGAACGGTCTCCCCTGTATTTGCAGGCTTCTGGCTATCCTTTTATGTGAATTTGGCTTGTAAAAAAAGACATTTACTATAGTCTTGTGTGTGTTTCTTTGTTTTAAACTTACTGAATAAATTGTTTGAGAGTTGGGCTGTTCATCTCCTGTTCACTCTTCAGAACTTGCTGAAAGCCCCTACTAATGTCATCTCCATCCCAAGTTACCTGTTTAATGTGACATTTCTCTAACAGAATACAAGTTCTTCAAGAGCAGAGGATGTTTATTTTTGCCTTGTGCCTTCATATTCACAACAGTGAATCATAAAGCATTATTTTTATGTTATAAGCATAATCAAAAATAATATCATTATTTGAAAATGGGAGTATAAGTGGTCAAACAAAGCACTGATTTGGAATAAATCTAGGAATTCATTATCTGAATTGATGAAAAATAAAAATTCCAATCAAATTTAATTCAAGGCAGCATGCTTTTATACCCACTATGTACAAAATTCCAAGAATGATCTTTGGTTTCAAGGAACTTACATTCTCCTGGTAAGATTTAAAATGCCATCCTAAAGGTATGGTATCTTTTTTTTTCTTTTTTGGAGGGCAATTGGAGTTAAGCGACTTGCCTAAGGTCACACGACTAGTTTTGTGTTAAGTATCTAAGGCCAGATCTGAACTTGGGTCCTCCTGACTCCAGGGCCAGTGATCCACTCACTGCGCCACCTAGCAGGCCCTATAAATAATCTCTTATGGAAAAAGAGATCATTGAAAAGTGATGAGATCGGGAAGCCTTTTTGTGGAGTTGGGAATGAGTTTAACTTTTAGGGAGTACAGAGATTTTAAGAGGCAGAGGTGAAGAAAAGACTGCTTTCTAGGAATAAGTTAAAGCCTGTGAAAAGTCAAAGAATAAAGAGATGAGGAGCAGAGATACACAAAATTACAATGAATGTAGAGAAGCAAAGTAAAATGAATTGTGAAGGAGTTTTTGATTTATCCTAGTCATTGGGGATCAAGAGACATTGTTGAACAGGGAAGTCATATGGTTAGATTTTTTTATATATAGCTATTTGGAGAATGTACTGCAGAAGAAATGACCTGAAGTGTGGATTTCACTTGAGATTGTTGCAGTTGTTCAGTTGAGGGGTGATGATGAAGTGAACATAATCTGTTGCCATGTGAGAGAAGAAAAGGATATGAATGGGAGATTTTATAAGAATATAATCAACAAGACTTGGCAACTTGTAAGTAATGGAGGGGTCAGGAAAGGGGAAGAATTTAAGAAGCTTTGGGGGCTGTAAATTAAGCTAACTGGTACATTTAAAACAAATAGAGAAATTTCAGATTTAAACAGGAAAACATAATGATTTCTATATTGGATTTGTTGAAATGTTAGAGTTTTACAGTATAGGAATGGAAGTCCAGAAGAGACTCAGCCTGTAAGGACCTGGGAGTCATTTCCATAAAGATGATCATTAAAATCATGGGAGCCATTAAGATGGACTAATTAAAAAGTAGATGGAAAGAAAAACACAGAATATAGCTTTGGGGGCACTCAGTGGTTTACAGAAAAGGAAGATATGGATAACAATCTATCAAAGAACACTGAGTGTGCAGAGATATAATTATAAGGACAACTGATACAAAAGAGGGCCATAAAAGTAGAGTCTGTACTAGAGCATAGCATAACCAAAAGTATCAAATTCTTGAGAAAGGTTAGAAGTATGAAAACTGAGAATAGGTCATCTGATTTATCAATTAAAGTGTTAGAGAGTTATAAAATATTTTAAATGACCTTTCATTTCCAAGTAGTATAATTATATAAACTGGGGGTTGGGTGTGGGGGAAGAGTCATTTTTGCCAATAGACCTTTTCTTTGGACCTGCTTTTATACATATGTGTGTGTATAATAAATAGATACAGATATATTTGATTTATAACAACATTTTATAACTTCAACAAACAGATTTTTATTTTAAAAATAAGTAAAGGGTTTTAAAATTATGTTTCTAAATAGGATAATTATTCTCACATTTTGTCCCCCTAGCGATCTTTTGTCATTGCAGGAAAGGATCAATGTAAATTGAGTGGAATTGTTTATAAATTGAAAGACATGTCGTACCAAAATGAAACAAGACAAAAGGACAAAGTCTACTCAGCCTTAAATGAGTGCATAATATTAAATTCTTGTTTCTTTTTATAACTACCCAGTAGTTTCACTAATACAAACTATTTATAAAAATGACTTTTCATGAATAAGTTAAAATGAAATAACTTTGAGATTTTTCTTTTGAACAATCCACAGTATAAAACCCTTTTTTAAAAAAAATATATCCATGGGGTGGCTAGGTGCCACAGTGAATTGAGCACCAGCCCTAGAGTCTGGAGGACCTGAGTTCAAATCTGGCCTCAGACACTTAACACAAAAACTAGCTGTGTGTCCTTGGGCTAGTCACTTAACCCCAATTGCCCTCAAAAAAAATCTATATTTTGTTTAACTGAGGACGTAATATGAAATTGTGGGGGTTTTTTTTGGGGGGGGTTGCTTGTTTCTTTTTGTTGTTTTTTTTTGTTTGTTTTGTTTTGGAGGGGAAAGGTAGGGCAATTGTAGTTAAGTGACTTGTCCAAGGTCACAAGGCTAATAAGTATTCAGTGTCTGAGGCCGGATTTGAACTCAGATCCTCCTGACTCCAGGGGTGGTACTCTATTCCCTGTGTCACCTAGCCACCCCAGTATTATGAAATTAAGAGTGCTTTAAGGATTTTTGATATAAGCTTACCTAACCCCGCAATTGAAATGATTGTTTAAAATACAGATGTGTCTTTAAAATGAGAATAAGTGAATTTTTTTTTGTATTTTGTATTTATTATGAATTAGAAATAACTTTCCCTTTCTTAACTGAAATAAAAAATGTTTTGATCCCATTGAAAGAATGGACTACCAATTAGAATTAGTGATATCATTCTAGTTTTGGTAGATTTATTCCAACCTAAAATCACTGCTTTGTATCCATAATACAAAATATTTGACAACTTAGCCAATGCTGAAAAATTGATACATGCAACTAGATATTTAGTATATAGTTTTGGAAAAAAAAATATAAATATTATTTCTTCTATATTTTCAGAGACTGAATTGTTGAAGTTGTGATGTGATTTCAAAGGCGATAATTTCCTTTATAATAATGTAGTACTGAAAGCATAAATAATGAAAAAGAAGAATGGTTATCACATCTTCTTATGTCACCCTTCATGGATCTTAAGGTGCTCATATATTCAGAGTTTTCTGTTGCCATAAAAGTAAGGATTCCACTGCTATTAAGGCAAAGGATATTGTTTGTCTCATTTGGACTAATTGGGGGACAGAGAATCAATGGGAAGAAAACATTAAAGGAAAATATCTGTTCACGATTTTCACAGGAAGGTTAAATAGAAAAATATTGAATGCTGCACCATGGTTTTTTCCTATTTTCAGTAGAAATATGAGAGGGAGGAGTGGCTAGGTGGTGGAGTGAATAGTGCACTGGCCCTGGAGTTGGGAGGACTTGAGTTCAAATCCAGACTCAGAAACTTAGCACATACTAGCTGTGTGAGCTTGGGCAAGTCCCTTAACCCCAATTGCCCTGTCTTCCCCCTTCCAAAAAAAAAAGAAAAAAAAACACCAAAAAACCCAGAAATATGAGAAGGATAGGTTGAGGAAGAGAAGATATTTTCAGGAAGAAAAAGAGGTATTGTGTGTTCATTTATGCAAATGTGCATATATGTGTATTATCTACCAATGTGCATGTATGTGTATTATCTACAATTAATCAAATGAAGCACAATCCAAATTAATTTTTGTCATTTGGTCCCTCTTGAAGCCAAAGTGATAGTTAGAGTTGCCATGAAGTAAATTATTCAGAATAAATATAATATAGAAGGGGAATAGGTTGTGAAGAACTTTAAATATTGAATAAAGTAGTATATTTGATCCTAGAAGTAATAGAGAACCACTGTGTTTCTTTTGTTGTTGTTGGTGGTGGTTTTTTTTAAGCAATAGGGGTTAAGTAACTTGCTCAAGGTTACACGGCCAGTTATTTCTGGGTGTGGTGCTGAGTATCCAAGCCCGGATTTGATCCAGGTCATCCCAACACTGGAGCCGGTGCTCTTACTCGCTGAGCCACCTGGCCGCCCCTTGTTTTTGTTTTTTTGAGTAGGGAAATCACATGGACAGACTGTTTGGATGAAGGATTGGAATTTGGATACCCTTTGAGTCAATAAGACCAATTAGAAAGATATTGGAAAGTGAATAGAAGGACATTGTCCAAGTGGTCGATTCTTGAACTGTGGTGTTATGTGAGTTGCAAGAAGGAGACAGATATGGTAGTTATTTTGCAGGTAAAATTACAAAGTTGGTCAACTGATTGGACACTATATTTGAATGAGAGGAAGAAGTAAAAGATAAAAATAAGACTGCAAATCTAGCTTGTTGTAGCAGCAAGCACCCCAAGCGTCCTCAGTGTTTGCAGCTACCACAGGTTCTTGGATCTGCTTTGTTAAAGGAAAGCAACTCAAAATGGGTTAACAGGCTTACTTTAATCAGTCAGACATATATTGTTTACCTTGTTCAGGAGAAATGGTCAGCACCCTGAACCTCAAAGTATACAGGCATAATTATCAAGACAGAAACATCAAGTAGACAGATTTCCAAACTGTCCAACCATTACATCCATACCCAGTCAACATCTGGGTTTCCACATTCTGGGTTTTTCAAAGCCAGGGGACTCTCAACAATGGCTTCCCAGAATTCAGATCAAATCACAGAACACTTTTCAAAGTGAGTCCCAAAAACAAAGCTACACATCAGGGCTTATATAGCCTTCTCCTGGCTCAGAGAATGTAACAACCTTATTGACCCACTGGCCAATCAAAAAGTATCTACTGAAAAACAAGCCTCCCTCACCCCAGGCTTCAGGTGCACATTAGCCTAGGGGCAGGGAAAATCTTTAAAATTTACATTCTTATTACACTTGTTTACACACTTAATTTGTGAACTCCAAATGACTTGCCTTGCACAAAGTCAAAGAATCAGTTGGTGATGAAGGGCTACAATTCAAGAAAGAGACTAGAGCTACAATCATATATATATATATAAATATATATATATATTTGTGTGTGTGCATAATCATTACCCTAGAGATAACAACTAAAATCATTATAATTCATGTGATTATCAAGTGAAGTATTGTAGATTGAAAAGACATTATGTCCTAGGACAAAGACTTGGGAGAAACTGACAATGTTTATGACCTGGTCAAAGATATTAGATATCAAGAATACAGATTGGATATCAAGAAGAAATTGTCAAACAGGTAGAAGGAGAATCAAGGCAGAAGATCTTCATGAAAACCTAGAGAAAAAGGAATACATAAGAGGTCATCGAAAGTGTTAATAATTACAGAGAGATTAAGAAAGATGATGACTGAGAAAAGACTTATCTTTACCAATCAAATCAATAGTGGTAAATGGAGAGAATAATTTCAGTTGAATTTTGAATTTGTAAAGAGTTTAGAAGAGTGACAGGACAGGAGGCAGGGAAACCTAATTTAGACAGCTTTGAAAGGATTTTATGTGAAGAGAGGAAAGAAGATATACAGGGTGATAGTGATTGGGGATAGTAGAATCAAGTGAAGGGTTTAAAAAAATTCATTTCAAATAATGTCCCATAGAATTAAAATTTTCAAGCTATTAAAACTTGAAACAATTGTTCATGGGGGTGGGGGGCAGAGCCAAGATGATGGAGTAGATGCAGGAACTTGGCATAAGCTCCCACTCCAACCATCTCTAACACCTGTAAAATATGACTCTAAAAAAATTTATAGCTACAGAACTCACAAAGTGACAGAGAAAAACAAATCTCCCACTAAAGGCAGCCTGGCAGGCTGACAGGAAGGGTTTATCACACCAAGCTGGGAGCTGAGCACAGTACCATATGATCTCCACAGTCTGAGACCAAAGTGACCCTGACCAGCAACACAGACTGGCCAAAGCCTACTTCAGGGGAGTGATTCACTAACAACTGTGGTGGTTTCCAGACTTCTCAACCCATAAATACCAAAGATAAAGTAAAAGTTCAGTGGGGAACTCTTTTGGAACCAGGTGATGGAAGAGTGTGGTCTGGCTCTTGCCCCTGGGGCAAGGGGCAACTGAGGCATTGTGGATGCAGCTTCTTCCATGTGGTTGCCTCAGGAGGTCCTGGCCTGCAGAGTGTAAGGAAACCAAGCAAATATTCAGAGGGTAATTACTCTTGCTTTGACCTGCTTGGATCAGGGTTGCTTTCTTGGGTGCTGGTCCTGGGGTGAGAAAAACTAGTGTGCCACAACTTGTGGTGGCTGTAGAGAGGGGGCCCTCCTCAGAGCTCTGACAACATTTGCAAAGACCCCAGTGATTTGATACAAAGCTCTCTCCACTCTGGAAGCAGAATTCTACCATGGCAAAGAGCTAAAAAGTCAAGTAATTGGCTGGCAAGATGAGCAAAAAGAGGAAGCACAATAGATGAGCAAGCAGAGGAAGTGAAATCAGACCACAGAATCCTTTCTTAGGGACAAAAAGGATCAAAAAACGGAATAAGAAGAAGTCAACGAAGTCAAAATTCCTGCATCAAAAGCTTGTAAGGAAAAGAAAATGAAGTTGTTACAGGCCAAGGAGGATCTCAAGAAGGATTTTGAAAATCAAGTAAGAGAAATGGAGGAAAAATTGGGAAGAGAAAGAGAATGATGCAAGACAATCATGAGAAGTTGATCAACAGCCTGCTAAGTGAGACCCAAAAAAATTACTGAAGAAATAACACCTTAAAAAATAGACTTACTCAAATGCAAAAGAGGTCCAAAAAGACAATGAGGAGAAGAATGCCTAAAAAGTTAGGTTGCCCAGATGGAAAAGGAATTTCAAAAACAATAGTTTATGGATCTGTGATTTCATCCATATAGATATTCCCTCTACACTGAGCAGATGATCCAATGAATTCCAACAACCAATTGAAGAACAACAACAAAAAAACCAAACCTAAAACCATTATCAACTGCTGACATTCCTTCAATGACGAGTCTCTCTAAACTTAGCTCTTATGATTCTTGAATTTCAGACTTGTCTATGACATGGATCACATGCTAGACCTTTCTAGATTGACAGGATCTTCTTTGCAGGAATAACTTTCAAGGAATTACAATTGCTTACATGTAATTATTTATGTAGAAATAAGTGGGATTTAGATAGTCAATAATCTTCTGCTTCTAAAGGGCAATAATCTTCTGCTTCTAAATCTATTCATGTAAGTGAAAATCATTGACCTACAGAAAGAGCTGGGAGTCTTGAAAGTCATTGATTTTGAAATAACCACTAAATTTTCTTGAATTCCCATTTTTATGACATTTTCTAATAAAGGATTTATATATAATATTTATTATGCATGTGTGTATATATGGGTATGTATATATGTATGTATGTATGTATGTATGTATGTATGTATGTATCTATCTATCTATCTATCTATCTATCTACACCAAAATTAAAAAAAATAGAAGAGCCATTCCCAAAGTGATAAATGGTTAGAAGATGTAAACAGGCAGTTTCCATAAGAAGAAATCACAGCTATTAATAGTTATATAAAATGCTCTAAATCACTAATACTTATGGAAATGTAAATTAGAACAACTTTGAGGTGACAGAAAAGGAAAATGGCAAATAATAGAGGGAATATAGAAAAAAAAACAGGGACACTCATACACTATTGGTGGAGTTCTTAACTGGTCCAATCATCCTGGAGAACAATTTGTATCTCTGCCCAAAAGGCTATAAAACTGTGTATTGCCTTTTACCCAGCAATAGTGCTACTAGGTCTGTACTCCAAAGATATCAAATGAAAAGGAGCAATACGTACAATAATATTTATAGGAGCTCTTTTTGTGGTAGCAAATATTTGGAAACTGAGGGAATGACCATCAGTTGAGGAATGAGTGAACAAGTTATGATGGAATAATATTATGCTGTAAGAAATGATAAATGGGATGGTTTCAGAAAAATCTGGGAAAGCTTATATGAACTGATATATGTGAAGTAACCAAAACCAAGAGAACATTTTACACAATAACAGCAATGTTGTTATGACAACTATGAAAGACTTAGCTACTCTGATAAATATAATGCTCCACATCTCCTAAGGACTCATGATGAAAAATATTATCCTCCAACAGAGAGAGCAAACTTATGAACTTTGAGTGCAGATTGAAGCATATTTTCTTTCAGTTCTTTCTCTCTTCCTTTTTTTTGGTTGGAAAATGAATAATGTGGAAACATGTTTTGCAAGACTTCACATCTGTATGTATCTTATTTCTTGTTTTCTCAATGGCTGAGGTAGGGATATCAGGGAGGTAGAAAATTTGAAGCCAAAAGATTAAATAAAGAGAAATAATAGAAAGGAAATAGCATAAAAGCTAAAAAGTCCAGGAGGCGTTAAATATTTTGTTTCTGAAATATGATGAATAAGAGTCAGCAGGGAAGAAATCAAGCTTAGATTCAAATGGAATTAAACAGTATTGAAAGAAGCGAACAAGGGACAAACTTTTGCACCACTCTTTCCCCCTGTAACTCATATTTGATTTAGTAATTTTCATGCCCCTCATTTTGGGCAAATGTCTTTCTCTTGAAAGTCTGCAGTCTTCAGGGTAATTTCAAATTTATTGCTAATAGTTATTCCTACAGCAATTGTTGATTGCTATTCCCAGTGATCCTGAGGGATCTCAGCTGCAATTTATAGATGTTTTTTAATGTACTTGGAAATGCAATGATATCACATTTTAATTTGTTTTCATTGTGTTGGGAAATGTTAAAGTTTCTTTAAAGCAGTACATATATTCTTTTAGGAAAGTAATTTAATGATTCCAGATCTTATATCACCTTCAGGTAGTCACCAATTAAGAAACCTTAATAAGTGAATGATGAAATTAGTGCTGTTTGTTTCCTAAATTATCTTGTTTTTCTTTATGAAACAAGCACATTTTTCTACTCTTTCTTCAACCCTATTATAGAAAAGGATAGGAAATGATGTTATAAAGTAAGCCAGGACATTTAGTTATTTTAACATCCAGTTAAATAAAAGACTTCTTGTCATTTTTTAGAATACCAAAATGGAAAAAAAAATATCAATAAGATTAATTTTCTTCACGTTCTAGGGGAACTAAGTGGAAAAAAATTAAAAAGGAAATCAGATTCAAATCTGGTCTTAGACATTTACTAGCTGTGTGACCCTGGGCAAGTCACTTAGCCTTGATTTCCTCCCCCCAGAAGAGTTCAAGGTGAATTTAATTACTGATAAAAAAAATGTGATGATTAACATCCATAGACTATAATACCTATCAATCATGTTCTTTGTGGGATCTCTCTACCTCTCCTCTTTGCTTGTGTAAACATACACGAATAGAAGTTAAATATTGTGAATAAAGAGCTGATATTGAAGTCAGGAAGATCTTGAAATACCTTTGTCACCATGGGGAAATCATTTAACATCTTAGATCTATGCTATTCTAAGTTAGAGTTGATTTCCTTATCTGAAGTTTTATGAACATTTCCAACCCAGGATTTTCAACATTAATGGGGGGTGTAGAGAGAGAGAGAGAGAGAGAGACAGAGAGAGACAGAGAGAGAGACAGAGAGAGACAGAGAGAGAGAGAGAGAGAGAGAGAGACAGAGAGAGACAGAGAGAGACAGAGAGAGAGAGACAGAGACAGAGAGAGACAGAGAGAGAGAGAGAGAGACAGACAGAGAGAGAGACAGAGAGAGACAGAGAGACAGAGACAGAGAGAGACAGAGAGGGATAGAGAGAGACAGAGAGAGACAGACAGAGACAGAGAGACAGAGAGACAGAGACAGAGAGAGATAGAGAGAGACAGAGAGACAGAGAATCTGTATATGCTGTAGCCTATACGTAAAAACCTCTCCTTTATATTTAGGAGTCTCTATTTAGATAGATAACAATGTAAATGGTTTGACATTTAATCATGTTCCTAACTACAATTTTCTGAGACAAACAAATAGAAAAGGGAGATATAGGAAATGTATATAATGATGGTTAAACTTTTCTCTTTTTGTGAAGTACTCATGCATTTTCCTTTAGGAATCTCTTTCTTTTGGTCATGAGGATCAAACATTTCTAGAGTCCAAAGCAATGAGGTGGTCTTTGCTATCCTGCTGTTTCTATCTGTATTTGTGATGCTCGAGGTTTCTCTTTGATGTGTCTCACTCTGCTTCTAGTCAGAAATATTGTCTGCTACTTGTACAATCTCTCCAACTGGTTAATGAGTTGTGGAGTAGGGTGGAGAGTACAAGTTTCCCTTAGGGTTGACTCCTCTCTCCCTTGTTGCCCTCCAGGTCCAATGTTCTGTCTTTAAAATTGGCATAGAATTCTCTCTTACTTGAATGAACAATGTTAAACTAAATTATTTTTAGATTGAATTTTAGGTATCATCCAAGAACTAGGTCACAGGAGTGAGGAACCTGCAGCCTCAAGGCCACATGTGGCTCCCTAGATCCTCAATTGGGGCCTTCAGTTTGGATTTTGTCAAAGAGCTGCACTTGAGGACTTAGAAGGTCACCAGGTTCCACACCCCTGAGTCAAGATTTGAACACCTCAAACTATTGCAGATGTTTTCGTTGTGTTATCAACTGCCTTTCCTTCATTGGTCAAAAATTTTATGTGCATTTCAGATTAATTTATGGTTGACTTATACACAATAATGGTGTAGAAAAATTCCTTGAATCCTTGTTTGGTGTTTTCATAGATTGATTAATTGGGGTTGGAGGGTAGAATACTGTCCTTACAAGATGTTGTGGAGATATAAATTGCAGGATATGGCAACTGATTCCATATTTATATATTTACCTATATATCTACACCTACTACTTGAGATAAAAGAATCTGCATTTTTGTTATCTATAGAAAGAAACTTTGAGGACAATACCCCTGTATTTAACAGGCTGCCTAGTTATTGTTACTTTAAAAACTGACTGAATTTTAAGAAGAGAGAAAATGGAAATTTTTATTGTAAAATGAATTTCGTAATACTTTTCACTCTGCTAAACTACTGGGGAGAGGGCTGGCCAAAATCCAAATAAAATTTATAACAAGAAGGAAATGTTTTCCAAATGTAACCAATGTAGAATGTATGTTTCTTTAGGGCAAGAACTATTTCATTTCCATATTTGTTCTCTCAGGACCTAACCAATTTTGTTCCTTTAGATCTCACTTTAAACTTTTTTCCTTCACAAGTATATTTTATAATAAAATTTATGTTTCTATAGGCCTTGGCTTATTTTATGCTTATTCAGTTTCTATTTGACATGAAAAAAATCATTCTGGTCCAAAGTTTATACTGAAAATAGTGTCTTCCAGGGGGGTGGAGCCAAGATGGCAGAACCAAAGCAGTAACTTTTCTAAGCTCCTCCATGAGTCCAGTCACAAAACTTTAAAAAGTGAATCTGAATGGATTTTGGAGTGTCAGAATTCACTGGGAGACAGGATGTGGCAGAATCCAGCCCAGGAAAGTGCCCACGTGGGTCGGGGCAGGGGGAGCATGGAGCACGCTGGGGCTGCAGCAGCTCAGACTAGAGAGCAGACTACAGCAGAGAGAGAAGGAGCCCCAGCCGTCAGATTCACCCACCCCAAGGGTGATTCGCAGCCATCTCACCAGCATCTAAACACAGGACAGGAGGATTCATGGTAGCTGGGTAAGAGAAAGCTCAGGGCCTGCAGTAGAGACAGCAGCTTCTTCTGGGACTATCAGCCCCCAGCCTGGAAGTTTAAAAATCCCCTGCCCGATTTTCCAGGGGCCAGGATGGCAAAGTAAACTCTGGCTGCTCTAATTCCCCCTCCCTGACCAAGAAAACCCAGAGATAAATGTCCCACCCAGAGTAAAATCCTGAAAGAGCAAAAAAGCTTCAGGCTTAGAAGTCACTGAGAAAGGGTGTAATTGAGGCAGTAAGGAGTCTGAAGAGAAGAGTGGGAGGGGTCCCAACAAGCCCCATATCACCTGACCAGCCAAAGACTTCCTGAATTGTAGCACAGGAACATAGAGGCAGAAATCTGTAGTGACCAGACCACCCCTCCCCCACAGATTACTCTGTGAGCCTCAGGGTAACTCAGGGGAACACTGAGAATCCTGGCCTTGGCCTCAATCTAGACACCCAGAGGCTACAGCACACAAAGTCAACTACCAGGCACCAAGATCCAAGACTGAGAAGCTTGGGTCAGAGCCCTCTGTACTCCAGGAGCACAAATACACTTTAAAGTACAGGAAATAGGCAATTACAATGGGCCAGAAACAACTTGCAAAGGCAAGACCAAAGACCATATGTTCCTATTATTCTGAAAAAGAAGAATCACTTTCAGGAAACACCATGGATGCTGTGTCCACACCTGAGACCACAGATGGAAATATGAACTGTTCTCCAGCCCAATAAGCATTCTTGGAGGAGCTCAAGAAAGATTTTAAAAGCCAAATTAAGGAGGTAGAAGATAAATTTAAATCTATAGTGAACAAATTGGAAAAAGTCTCACTGAAGAAAACAAATCCTTAAAAAGTGAAATTATTGAACTAATTGGATAAAATACCTCCCTAAAAACAGGACCTTCAAAAATTAACCAAAGACAATAGTTCACTAAAAATTAGAATCAATCACATCAAAGCTCAGGACTCTATGATTCACCAAGAGTCAATCAAACAAAACATGAAGATTGAAAAATTAGAAGAAAGTGTAAAATATCTCACTGGAAAAACAACTGACCTGTAGAATAGATCCAGGAGAGATAACTTAAGAATTACTGGTCTATTAGTAAGCCATGATGACAAAAGAAGCCTGGACCACATCCTATAAGAGACTGTCAAAGAAAACTGTCCTGGAGTCCTAGAATCAGAAGGCAAAATAGTTACCGAAAGAATTCACCAGTCTCCTCTTGAAAGAGATCCCAAATTGAAAATTCTAAGAAATATAGTAGCCAAATTCCAGAATTACAAGATTAAGGAAAAAATATTGCAAGCAGCCAAAAAGAATTCAAATATTGTGGAACAACATTCAGGAATACATAGGACCTAGCAGCTTCTACATTAAAAGATTGGAGGGATTGGAATTTTATATTTCGTAAAGCAAAAGAGCTAGGATTGCAACCCAGGATTGACTACCTGGCAAAACTGAGCATAATCTTTCAGGCAAGGAAATGGTCATTTAATGAAATAAGGAATTACAGATCTTCCTGATGAAAAAGCCAGAGCTCAGTGGAAAATTTGATCTCCAATTACAAGACTCAAGAAAGCCATAAAAAAGGTAAAAAAAAGAAAACACCCACTCACACATACACATATGCACACATGCACATAATTTTAGATGCAATAAGATCAAAATGTTTACATCCCTATATGAGAAGCTGAGAACTGTCAATATTCAAAATTTATATGATTATCTTGTCCTTTAAAAGGGTTATACATAGATAGAGGTTATGGGTATAAATGAACTAATCTGATGATGAAAAAACTTATTAAGGGGGTCAAAGGTATTTAATGGCATAAAAGGAAAGAATGAGAAAGTAAAAGGTAAATTATGGCATATAAAGATGCATAAAAACACACTAAAGTACAGGGGAAGGAAAGAGAGAGAGGAACATCATTTGAACATTATTCTCACTGGTTCTGGTTCAAAGAGGAATCAACATAATCAGTTAAGTTTAATATTCTAATGTGAAAATACACAAAACTCATTAAATAGAGGGAAAGGATGGAGGGAGAGTAGCACTGTATGAAATTCACTCTCATTGTTTTGGGGACAAAGGGGGAATAACATAGTCTGATAAGTATAAAAACTCTTTGTGTCCTATAGACAGTAGGAGGGTAAGGGGGGATGAAAAGGGGGTATTAGAAGGGAGGGAAATAATAGTAAGGGGAAAGGGTAAGTAAAGAAGTGGGCGTAAAAGGGAGGTAACAGGGAGGTGGTGGTCAAAAGTAAAACCCTTAAAGAGGGGAAGGGAGAAAGAAGAAACAAAAATATAAGCAGGGGAGGGAATAGGATGGAAGAAAAGAGACAAATAGTAATCACTACTGTGAATGTTAATGGGATGAACTCTCCCATAAAAGAGAGTAGGATAGCAGAATGGATTAAATACCATAATTCTACAATATGCTGTCTACAAGTAACACATTTGAAACAAAGAGATACCCACAGTGTAAAGTTAAAAGACTGGAGTAGAATATATTATGCTTCATCTAAAGTAAAAAAAAAAGCAGGAGTAGCAATCTTTATCTCAGATAAATCAAAATAAAAAATTGATCTAATTAAAAGAGATAAGATGGGAAACTGTATCCTGCTAAAAGGCAACATAGAGAATGAAGCAATATCATTGCTTACCATACATGCACCAAGTGGTATATCATCCACATTCTAGAGAAGTTAAGGGAATTAGAGGAAAAAATATATAGCAAAACTATACTAGTGGGGTACCTTAATCTGCCCCTGTCTGAACTTGATAAATCTAACCTCAAAATAAACAAGAAAGAAGGTAAGGAGGTGAATAGAATTTTAGAGAGGCTAGATTTAATAGATTTCTGGAGAAAACTGACTGGGGATAAAAAGGAATATACTTTCTTCTCAGCAGTTCATGGCACATGCTCAAAAATTGACCATATACTAGGGCATAAAAACCTCACAATTCAGTGCAGAAAGGCAGAAATATTAAATGTATCCTTTTCAGATCATGATGCAATAAATACCACATGCAGTAAAGGGCCATGGAAAGATAGGCTAAAAGCTAATTGGAAACTAAATAATTTAATCCTAAAGAATGAGTAGGTCAAACAAGAAATTATAGAAACAATCAGCAACTTCAATAATGAGACAACATACCAAAAATTTGTGGGATGCAGCAAAGGCAGTTCTTAGGGGAAGTTTTATATTCCTGAGTGCATACATGAATAAATTAGAGAAAAAATAGGTCAATGAATTGGGCATGCAATTGAAAAACCTAGAAAAAGAACAAATTCAAAATCCCCAATTAAATACTAAATTAGAAATGTAGTAAAAACTAAAGGAGAGATTAATAAATTTGAAATTAATAAAACTATTGAATTAATAAATAAAACTAAGAGCTAGTTTTATGAAATAAAAACCATAAAATTGATAGACCCTTACTCAATATGATAAAAAAAGAAAGAAGAAAAACAAATTATGAGTATCAAAAATGAAAAGGGTAAATCCACCTCCAATGAAGAAGAAATCAAAACAATAATTAGGAAGTATTTTGCCCAATTGTATGCACATAAATTTGACAATCTTAATGAAAGGGATGAATATTTACAAAAATATAAGTTGCCCAGATTAACTTAAGAGGAAATAAATTACTTAAATAACCCCATCTCAGAAAAAATAAATCAAACAAGTCATCAGTGAACTCCTTAGGTAAACATCTCCAGGGCCTGATGGATTTACTAGTGAATTCTATCAAACATTTAAAGAATAATTGATTCCAATACTCTACATACTATTTGGGAAATTTAATGAGGGAGGAGTTCTACCAAATTCTTTTTATGACACAAATATGGTACTGATACCTAAAACAGGAAGAGATAAAACAGAGAAAGAAAACTATAGACCAATTTCCCTCAGGAATATAGATGCAAAAATTGTAAATAAAATATTAGCAAAAAGACTACAGCAACTTATCACAAGAATAATACACTTTCATCAGGTAGGATTTATTCCATGAATGCAAGGATAGTTTCATAATAGGAAAACCTCAGTATAATTGATCATATCAATAATAAAACTAGCAGAAATCATGTGATTATCTCAATAGATGCAGGAAAGGCTTTTGACAAAATACAACATCCATTTCTATTAAAGCACTAGAAAGTATAGGAATAAATGCAGCCTTCCTTAAAATAATAGGTAGCATCTATTTAAAGCCATCAGAAAGTATTATATGTAATGGGAAGAAGCTAGAAGCATTTCCAACAAGATCAGGGGTGAAAAAGGGTGTCCATTATCACCCCTCTTATTCAATCTGGTACTAGCAATGTTAGCAGTAGCAATTAGAGAAGAAAAATAAATTAAAGGAATCAAATTAGGCAAAAAAGTGACCAAGCTATCATTCTTTGAAGATGATATGATGATATACTTAGAGAATCCTAGAGAATCAAGTAAAAAACTGCTTGAGAAAATAAATAAATTTGGAAAAGTTGCAGGATGTAAAATAAACCCACATAAATCCTTGGCATTCCTGTATATTTCTAATGCAATTCAATGGCAAGAGATAGAAGGAGAAATCCCATTTAAAGTTACTGTAGACATTGTAAAGTATTTGGGAATGTACCTGTCAAAACAAACCCAGGACCTATATGATCACAACTACAAAACACTTTTCACACAAATAAATCAGATCTAACTAATTGTAAAAAAAAATATCAATTGCTGATGCCTGGGTCAAGCCATGACAAATGAAAAATGACAAATTTGCCTAAATTAAATTACATATTTAGTGTCATAGCAATCCATTAAAAAAAAACTCAAGGAATCGTGGATCTGAATCTTGTAAACTAAAAGTAAACAAACCAATAAAGACTAAAAAAATTAAATTAAAAAGTTAAAAAAAATAAAACAAGCAAAAAAAAAAGAGTGTCTTCCAGAGGTGATGATCTTAAGTTACATTCACATGTTCCCAAGAGGTTACTTCCATCTATGAAAGGGGAAAGGGTAGCATAAAATTTCCTCCTGTTAAATAACATGAAAATACGAATACATCAAGATATCTGTGTTTTATTTTCTTTTTAAAAAATTATTAATTTATTTTTAACATTCTTTCATTTTTAATTTGATTTCCAAATTCTCTTTCTTCCTCATATACCTCCTTCACACAATGAAAAGGCAAGCAATATAATATCAATTATAAATGGAAAAATGAAAACTATTTTTCTATATTAGTCATACAAGAAAAATAAGCAAGAAAATTAAAAGAAATAAAAATTTTATTTCAATTTGTACTCAGAGTTTATGTTCTCCCTCTGGAGATGGGGAGGTGTCTATCAGTTTTTTTATTGTGAGTACTTTGGAATTGTTTGGGAATATTGTATTGATCAGAGTAGACAAGTCTTTCACAGTTGCTCATCATTACAACAATGTTGTTACTGTGCACATTGATCTCACAGTTCTCACTTAACTTTGCTTCAATTCATATAGGTCTTGCCACATATATGTATATATATATATATATATATGTGTGTGTGTGTGTGTGTGTGTGTGTGTGTGTGTGTGTGTGTGTTTACACATATTTAATTTCCAAAATCACCATTTCTTATAATGTAATACTGCTCCATCACAATCATCTACCAACTTGTTCAGTCATTCCTCAATTGCTGAGAATCTCCTAAATTTCCTTTTTTGGCAACATGAATAATACTATAAAAATAATAATAACTTTAAGTATTTGATTCCCTATATATTTGAGAAATTAGGCCTTTATCAGAGAATCTTGCTTTTTATATGACTGCATTGTTTGTGATAGCTTTAAGCAAAATGAAGTTTTCCTGATTCTCTTTTAATTATTCAATTTTTACTTTTTTTGAGATAATGATAGTTATTCCTGTCTTTTTTTTTACTTCAGCTGAAACATGATAGATCGTGTTCCAGTCATATTATAACTTTCTAAGTGTCCTGTTTCAATTTTGTCTCTTGCATGCAACAAATTGTTGGATTCTAGTTTCTAATCCATTCTGCTATATTATTCTTTTTTATGGGTGTGATAGTAATGGAACATAAAGATTCCCCTGTATTGGCTTGGTTTTCAAATTGATTGTGTTAAAACCCAGAGTTTGTTAATCCCACCTGTGGGATGGACTTGTTGATATGAAAAGAAAGTCCTGAACTGGGAGGAGCTGGTGACGTAGATTTGGAGAGACACAAGAGAGAGGCAGAAGAAATTTTTTTGGAAGCAGCACCTCGTGGAGAGAGAGAGACTAAGAGGATTGCTGGTGGCCGCTTTGAATTGCCCTGGACTTTTGAGACCTGCCCCCTGAGCTGCCAAGGACTGAGGAGACATGGCTG
>NW_027186473.1:6082893-6122181 GCF_028583685.1 Petaurus breviceps papuanus
TTTGAGACCTGCCCCCTGAGCTGCCAAGGACTGAGGAGACATGGCTGCTTTGCTGGTACTTTGTCTGTCTGTTTTGATGTTCTTTTGCCAGATTTGTCCACTGGTGAAAGACAGTCCTGTTGTTGAAGAAGTCCTGGAACCTGGCTTTTGGTTAAGAAGCCCTGAGACTGTCCTGCAGACAGAGAGTGAATACTGTCCACTGGTGAAGGACAGTGCTGTTGTTGCAGGGGTCTGGAGACTGTCCTGCAGACAGAATGAATACTGTCCACTGGTGAAGGGCAGTGCTGTTGTTGCAGGGGTCTGGGAAACTTTCTGTTGGTTCAGAAGCCCTGAAGGATTTTCTTGTTGTGTGTTTACAGAAATCCTGGGAGAGGGTTTTGCTAATGTTTTCAGGGGTTCTAGGACTGTTCTACAGACAGAGGATGAATTAATGAAGGGACTGACAATGTATCTTGTGGCCTTGCTAAGCCTTGTCTCCCCAGGAACTAAGATTGCTGAGAACTTGCCTCTTGTCAAGATGAAGAAAAGACCTCCATTTGGGTATTAAGTGCTGTGCTTAAACTTGATGTAACTCTGGGGTAGATTCAATTGTGATCCAGGGGTGGGGAACTTTTGACCTTTTTGTGTTCTATGGTTGAGCAAATGAATGTATTTTACTTATGTTTGGAAACTAATCTCCATTTGAGAAGAGGGGCTTTGTGGTGGACTAAATGAAGGTATAGCCTAGGGGTGGAGAAGTATTTAGACCAGGAACTTTGTAATTGATTGAATGATTGGAAGGTCCTGGGGTGGGGTAGTCTTTGGAGATTATTTAATCACATTTAGTAAATGCTGTATTTGGAATGATGTCATGTTTTGATCTTCTCTGTTCTTGGTTGGTCACTGAATGAAATGGAGAGCACCTATGCTGGTATTTTGAACCTTGGGAAGTTGCCTTTCCTTGGCATTACAGTACAATGGGTGGACTTGTCTCATTCAAATTTACACTTATTATTTCTGTGTACTTTCCTACATCTAATTTGTTTTCTGTTTATCCTCTTTCTTTTTATTCTTACCCTCCTCAAAAGACTTTTTTTTTTTGTTTTGGACTGCTGCCTCTCTTAAAACTACCCTGCTTTTTATCAACCCCTCCTCCATATTTCTTATGCCCTTCCTCTCCCATTTCCTTATAGGGTAAGATAAATTTCTATACACAGCAGAGCACACACACATACATTCTGAACTCTTTGAAACAATTCTCAGTGAGCTTTAAGCATTGCCTGCTATATCACTTCCATTTTCCCTTCCACTAGAAAACTTCTTCCCTGTACACCTCTTCTATTTGAGAAAATTTTCCTCATTCTATTCCTCCCTTCCCCCTTCACCCAGTACAACCATTTTTTTTATCTTCATTTTATTTTTTTGGATATCAGTATAATCAACACCTACTTATGCCCTCTATCTTTGTAGACTCCCTCAACTATCCTAATAATGATATCATTCTTAGAAGTTACATATAGTGGATCCAAGATGGTGGCATCAAGCAGGAAAACTCCATGAGCTCCCCCCATAAGCACATCAATTACCCATAAAATATGACTCTAAACAAACTCTTGATCTACAAAACCCACAAAGTGACAGGGAGAAACAAATCTCCCACTGAAGTTAGCCCAGCAGGCCTATAGGAAGGGTCCATTGCAGGGTGCTAGCAGACACGCCCAGCCCTGCATAAGCCCATGGTTTTAGCCCCACAGTGACCCTAACCAGCAGTAGCTGGAGTAAACTTCAGGAGAGTGGATCACCAGCAGCTGTGGCAGTTTACAGAATTATCATCCAATAAATGCCAAAGACAGAGCAAAAGTCAGTGTGGAGCTCTGTTGGAACTGGGGGGAGAGGGTGTATGGAGGAGCAGGTCCAGCACCTGTCATCTGAGGCAAGAAGTGAGTGATGTACAGCAGCCCTGCAGGCACCTCCACATGGCTGCTTCAGATATCCTGGCCTGCAGATCCTTTTCTTTTTAAGGAACCAAGTGACCATTCAGAGGGTAACTGCCCTTGGTTTAAATTGCTTGGATCAGGATCACTGTATTGGGTGGAGGTTCTGGGGAGTGTGACCAGGTGCCAGTACTTGTGAGGGCTTCAGGGAAGGTGCCCAAGTAATAGCTCTGGCAGCTGTGAAAACCCCAGATATTTGCGACAAAGCTCTCCTCTCTGGAAGCAGAGTTCTATTGTGTCACAAAGGTCAAAAGTCAAGTAATTAAGTGGCAACATGAGCAAGAAAAGGAAGCAAAGCAAGCACAGAAGTCAAACCTTCGATTCCTTTTTTGGGGACAAAAAGGATAAAAGCATGGAATGGGAGGAAGACAACAAAGTCAGATCTCCTGCACCAAAAGCTTCCAAGAAAAATATGAATTGGTTAGAGGCCATAGAGGAGCTCAAGAAGGATTTTGAAAATCAAGTAATAGAAGTGGAGGAAAAATTGGGAAGAGAAATGAGAGTGATGTGAGAAAATAATGAAGAGAGAGTCAACAGCCTGACTGAACAAAATAACATTTTAAAAAATACACTAAATCAAATGGCAAAAGAGGTGCAAAAATCCAGTGAGAAGAAGAATAGCTTAAAAAAGCTGAATTTGCCAGATGGAAAAAAATTCCAAAAGCTCACTGAAGAGAATAATTCCTTCAGAATTAGATTGGAGGGAATAGAAGCTAATGACTTTGTGAGAAATCAAGATACTATAAAACAGATCCCAACAAGTGAAAAAATAGAAGGCAATGTGAAATATCTCATTGGAAAAACCACTGACCTGGAAAATAAATCCAGGAGAGCTAATTTTAAAATTATTGGACTACCTGAAATTCATGGTAAAAAAAAGAGCCTAGAAATCATCCTTCAAGAAATGTTCAAGGAAAATTGTCCTGATATTTTAGATGAGATACAGAGGGGAAAATAGAAATTGAAAGAATTCACCTAACACCTCTTGAAAAAGATCCCAAAAAGAAAAATCTTAGGAATATTATAGCCAAGTTCCAGAGTTCCCAAATCTAGGAGAAAATATTACAATCAGCCAAGAAGAAACAATTTGAATATTGTGGAAGCACAATCAGGATAACATAAGATCTAGTTGCTTCTACATTAAGGGATTGAAAGGCTTGGAATATGATATTCCAAAGGTCAAACCTGAGATTAAAACCAAGAATCACCTACCCAGAAAAACTGAGTATCATGTGTCAGGGGAAAGTATGGTAATTCAAAGAAATAGAGGACTTTCAAGCATTCTTTTTTTTTTTTTTTTGCTTTTTGGAGATCAATTGGGGTTAAGTGACTTGCCAAAGGTCACATGGCTATTAAGTGTGTCAAGTGTCCAAGGCTGGATTTGCACTCTGGTCCTCCTGACTCCAGGGCCAGGACTCTCTTCACTGTGCAACTTAGCCACCCCACTTTGAAGCATTCTTGATGAAAAAAAAACAGAGCTGAATAGAAAAGCTGACATTCAAATACAAGAAGCAAATGAAGCATGAGAAGGTAAACAGGGAAAAGAAATTGGAAGGAACTTATCACAGTTGAACTATTTACATTCCTACATGGAAAAATGATAATTGTAACATAAAACTTTTTCTCAGTATGAGGAGATTTGAAGGGAATATAATTTATATATATATATATATATATATATATATATATATATGTGTGTGTGTGTGTGTGTGTGTATGTGTATACATACATATATATGTCTGTATAAGAGTGTATATGAGGATATGAATACATATGTGAGTGTGTGTGTATATGTGTACAGGTATACATAGAGAGGGCACAGAATCAATTAAATAGGAAGGGTTGATATTTAAAAATAAAATTAAGAGGTGAGAGAATATAATTAGAGGAGATAGGTAGAGACAGAATAGGGTAAATTATCTCATATTAAAGAGGTAAGAGAAAACTGTTACAGTGGAAGGAAGAACAAAAAGGCAAAAGGAAATGGGTCAATGTCAATCTCATTGAATTTGACTTAAGGAGGGAATAACATACCTGGTATCTTGGGTATCTTGCCCTACAGGAAAGTAGGGGAGAAGGGGATATGAAGGGACATGATAGAAGGGAGGGCAGATGGCAAGGGAGAGGGTAGTTAGAAGCACACATATTTGAAAAGGGACATGGTCAAAGTACAAAATAGAACAAGTGGGGGGAGGTATGGGATGGAGGGAAATATAGTTAGTCTTTCACAATATATCCACTATGGAAATGGTTTGCATAACTACACATGTACAACCTACATTGCATTGCTTATCTTCCTAGTAAGGGTGGGTGATGAGGGAAGAAGGGAAAGAATCTGGAATTCAAAATTTTAAAATCAAATGTTTAAAGAAAAATATTATTATTATCATTATTATTATATGAACTAGCAAATAACGTATAGAGGCACTGGGGTATGGAGATCCATCTTGCCTTACTGGAAAGATGGAGATGAAATGGGTTAGGATATAAGAGAGGGCAGATTGGGGGAGGGGGAATTTATTCAGTAGGATCACTCTTTTGGGTAGGGGAAAGAGGGGAGAAAATTTGTAACTCAAAATCTTGTGGAAATGAATGTTGTAAACTAAAAATAAACATTATTTTTTTAAAAAGAAATTACATATATAATTTCCCCATATAGGAAATGAAATATTTTTACTTTATTGAGTCTGTTGTGGTTATTCTTTGATATTTAGTTTAGTTTAGTTTCTTTTTTTTTTTTGCTTCTGTTGAATCTTGTGTTGAATGTCAAACTTTTTCTTCAGTTCTGCTGTTTTCATCAGAAATGCTTAAAAGTCCCCTATTTCCTTAAATATCTGTTTTCACTTCAAAGATTATGTTCAGTTTTGCTAGGCAAGCTATTCTTGATTGCAATCCTAGCTCCTGGCTTTCCAGAATATCATATTCAATCTTTCCATTTTTTTTTTTAATGTGGAAGCTGCTAAATCTTGTGTGATTCTGACTGTGGTGCTACTATATTGAGTCATTTCCTTCTGGTTGCTTGAAATATTTTCTTCATAAATTGAGAGCTCTGGAATGTGGCTATAACATTCCTGGAAATATTTTGGGAGGGTGTCTTCTAGGAGGTGATGAGAGGATTCTCTCAATTTTTATTTTATCCTATGGATTATGATGTTAGGGAATTTTTTCTTGATAACTTATTGAAATATGGTGTCTAGGCTCTTGTTTAGCTTATAGTTTTCAGTAAGTCCAGGAATTTTTAAATTATCTCTCAAAGACATATTTTCCATGTCAGTTTTCTTTCCCATAGATTTCTTCTTTTTTTTCATTTTTTTGTCTTCATTTGATTGTTTCTTGATGTCTTATTGAATCTCTGATTTCCACTTGCCTTATATAAATTTCCAAAAATTATTTTCCTCAATAAGTTTCCATACCTCTTTTTCCATTTGACTAGTTTTACTTTTTAAGAACCTCTTTTCTTCAGTGAAGTTTTATACCTCTTTTGCCATTTAGCGAATTCTGTTTCTTAAAGTATTATTTTCTTCAGCATTGTTATTGCCTCTTTTATCAAGCTGCTAATTCTCTTTTCATAATTTTCTGGGATCACTCTTGTTTCTTTTACCATTTTTCCTCCACCACTCATTTCTTTCTTTAATGCTTTCAGGAATTCTTGTTAGGCCAATACCCAATTCACAGTTTTCTCATATTTTATTTGTGGATGTTTTTTTTTTATTCTAACCTATTCAATTCTAATTTATTCAATAACAATTCAACCTTATTCTTAGTTTGTGTCTTGGTCTTCCCTGCCACTGTGGTAGCTTTTTTATCATGTTTTTTTTTTCCCCATTTTCCAGTCTTTTATATTTACTTTAAAATTTATGTTAAAATTGGGTTCTATTCATGTGGGGTGGGGACATACTGTCCCAAGCTTCAAGCTTTTTTGCTCTGCTGTTTTCAGATTGGGTTCTGGATGTCTGAAAATTTTCAGTGCTTCCAAAGTGGTGTGATATGGAAAGAGGTGTGGTCACTGCTCTCCTGGTCTGTGCTCTGGTCTTTACACAGCAGGGCCCTGCATCCCCTTCAAACACAAACACTAGTGCTCCACTAAGCCCTGAAATTCTGAATAAGTCCCTGACTCTCCTGCAGCCACAGTATTAGCACTTCTCTTTTCCTTGGAACTATGACCAGAGCACTTGTTCCCTTGTGACACACCACAATTGCTGCACTCTTCCCTGGAACTGATTCCTAGAACTGTGTATGGGCAACAGACTTGCCAATCAGTACCTGCTGCACCAAGTTTCAGCAAAGGGTCCCCTGTAATCCCTTTCAGATTATTTGTTCAACTACCTTACTATCTCTGGACTAAGAGTTCATGAATTTTCTGCAGTTGCTAATACTATCACAACTGCCTCTATTACCCCATGGGTTGAATTGCCATTTGGCTTCCAGCTAGTTCCTACACCAGTCTTAGAGACCTTTCCTGGTAACCTTCTAAATTGTTTTCAGCTGGAAAAATGTCTCACCCTGACCTTTTATTGAATGCCATTCCATAATTAGATCTGAGGCTTTATTTCAAAGTTGTTTCAAGGAGAGTTTGGGGAAGCTGAGCTGAGTTGATGCTACTCTGCCATCTTGATTCTACCCCTTGTATGCATTTTATGATGAAATCCCTTTATGAATTATCGCAGTAGAAAGAACATTTAGAAAGTATATGCTTGGTTCATGTTAGTAAAGTGAGTGGATCTTGTATAGCACTTGAGGAAATCATTTAATCTTTTCATGCTCTTATAGTATTCAAATGACAAATATATTAATTTCTTATTGAGAACAAGGTATTCTACTATTAGCAGGGATACAAAGGCAAAAATTATGTCCCACCTACAAGCATCTTCCACCCTTTGGCATGAAGTGTGCAAGTTATAATATGACCACAGAGTGTATTGGAATAGAAAGTATACTAATGAGGAAATCCTAAATTAAGAAAGGTTTTATGTAGCAGATGGAACAAATTAATTGAATTTTAAAGGAAGAATATGATTTTGACAGGAAGAGATGAAAAATGGACTAAAGACATGGAAGAGAACCTCCATAAGTTGGCATAAACCACAAGGTGAGAAATGTAATATCTTTTGGAAAGAGCTTATAGTTCAGTTTGGCTGTGGGTATGTGAATTCGAGTAATATAATATATTTGGAAGAGGTGGATTGAAGCCATTTCCTGGAAAACCGAGATTCTGAAGACACTGACATTTAGATGTTATTTTTTTAAAAGAATATCAAACTGGAGAAAGTATTTTCAGTATATGAGTTGATTTTGGAAGATTATTTTGGCAACTGTATGACAGGTAGATTGGAAAGGGAAGATACCAGAAAACGGAAGAGCAGTTAGTAAGCAGCAGCCCAAAAAAGAAATGATGAAGTCTTGAATATCATGTCCAGAAAGTGAGGGCAATATACAGGATGTTTGTGTGTATGTGTGTTTAAGAAGTATTGGCAGTATTTGGCAATGATTGGGTTTAAGTGTTAAAAGAAGACCCAGGGATGAATCTCAGGTTATCAACTTCACAGGTTGATCATGAAGATAATATAGGTAGACTTATAGTAATAGGGCTATTTGGAGGTGATGGGAAGTATTAAATTTTTCACTGATTGCCAAAATTGTCATTTTGCAGTGGATCTACATAACAGTAAAAATATTTTCTAGTGAACATAGAATGTAGTGTTTGTAAGGAGATACTTAGTGACTTTCTTGATAAATTATTGCAGAATCTAACCATATGCTTTGCACTGGGTATGCCATTCCTCTACTCAAAAACCTTCAGTACTTCTCAATTTCCCACGAAATAAAATATAAACCACTGGTACTGTTATCCAAGGTCCTTCACAATCTAACCTTTTCCGCTGTTTTAAACATTTAATTGTGCTTGTTTATATCTTCAACATTCTCAACAAAGCTAGATTACTCATTGTTTCCTTCTAAATTGACCTTTCTTACCTTTATCTCTACCTTTTAAAGTCAATAGTTCATGTAACAGACACAGCTCTGGGCTTGAGTCAGGGAGAAATAAATACAAGATGTGCCTCAGACATTCATTATCCATATGATATAGACAAGTCACATAAAGTCTCTCTGTTTCATATTCTACTAATCAAAGGTGATCATCTGTGTAAAACACTTTGAAAACCTTAAAGTTCTATATGAATATTATTCTTGTTATTCTTATTATTTTATTTTTTTTATTTTTTATGTTGTTGTTCCTCATCTGTAGTATGAGGAGCTTATCTTCAATAACCTCCAGACTCTGTCCAGCTCAAAATTCATCAGCTCTAAACTCTTAATCTCTGTTTTTCTTTAAGGTTGAATTCAGGGGTCTCATCCTGCATAATGCTTCTTCTGTTCAAAATGCTGCAATGACTTCCCATTCCCTTTAGTACACAATAAAAACTCCTCTGTTTTGAGATTCAAAAACTCTTCACAGTCTAGTTTCAGTCCATCATTCCAGGGTGACTTCATATTATCTCCCATCATAAATTCTCCCCTCCAGCCAAAGTGGACTACTTGCTGTTCTCTATACAAAACAATCTATGTCCTCTCCATGCATTTTCACAGGCTGTTTTCCATGTCTGAAGCAATCACTTCTCACATGGACCTCTTAGAAATACTCTCTTCAAGACTCAGCTCATGTCATATCTTTTGAGAGGACTTTCTTGATTCTTTAGGGACCGCTCCAACCTCACCTACACCTACTAAATTACAATGCATATCTACAGTGTTTACTTCCCTGTAAACATATTTTAATCCCTGTTATGGGAATGAGAATTTAAGATCTTTCCTGCTCCTAGGCCCTTTGATAGGCTTAAGTGCACCTGTAGCCTGTGGTGGGAGGCTTTTTTTTTCAGGAGATACTTTGTGATTGGGCAGTGGGTGAAGAGCGTTGTTACATTCTCTAAGCCAGGAGAAGGCTATATAAACCCTGATGTGAGGCTTTGTTTGGGGGTTCACTTTGAGAAGTGTTGTGTGATTTCACCAGACAAGACTCTGGGCAGTTGTTGAGTCCCCCAGCTTTGAAAAACCCAGATGTTGATGCTTCCCTTTCTGGTATCTGACTAGATATGGATGTAATGGTTAGACAGTTGGAGGCCTATCTGCTTGATCTGTTTCTCTGTCTTCTTGTAACTTCTCTTTGTAACCTGTCTGTATACTCTGAAGTTTGGGGTGCTGACTTTTCCCCTGAACTAGGTCAATGATATGTTTCATTGATTAAAGCAAGATTGTTAACCCATTTTGAGTTGCTTTCCTTTAGAAAAGGAGATCCAAGAAACTGTGTTGGCAGCCGCCCTGGGTATGGTGGGGGTGCTTACTGCTACAATACCCTGGTAAAATATAAGACTCTTTAAGGTATGGATGTTGTCCTCTTATATATGTATCCCCAGCACCTGGCATATCAAAGGTGTTTAATAAATCTTTATTTGTTATTTAATAATTTATAATCCTTGTTTCCAATCCTGTGTTACTTTCTGTGAGAGCACATCACCTAATAAATCATTGCTACTCAAGTGACCTAAGACAGTTCATACATCTCTCAAAGAGGCTGACACTGTCCCTGGGAGTCACTTAGTCAGTTGTACGATCTCATCCAATGTTTAGTTTATGAGATATACTATTCCCAGAGTCATCACTTCTATTAATTCTGGTCTTGATACTCTGAGGAAAAGAGGTCACAGTTCAGCTGTAGATGCTTTAAAGAGCACCAGGGAATATATATCTTTCTGAAAAGCTCAGCAAACTGTAATGCTTCTCATTTCTCAACATACAAAGCATCAGAAATTCCTGTGATGAGGCACAGTAGGAATCACTATGGTTCAATAAACCAATCAGTGAACTAAGGTTCGAACCTTATATGCTGTCTCTCCTCCTTAAGATTTCAAGCATCTTTGAAGTCTCAACAAAATAGTGAAAAGAAAATTTCCAATTGTTTGGATTTGGTCCAAATGACCAATTGTTTGGTGTGATGTGTATATCTTTTGGTTTAAGGATAAAGATCAAAGAACTTCAAAGTCAAAGAATCCCAGAAATATTATCCCCCCAGCCCTTTAGGAGAGCTAATTCTGAAAGTCATGACAGATTGGACCAGCTAAAAATCTTGATATGTGTATGTGTGTGTGTGTGTGTGTGTATGTTTAACCCGTTTGGGAGTTTGGAAAAGCCTATATAGATGGATTCAAACTCATAATGATGCATTTAGTTACAATAAAATGCAGTTATCAAAACATTTTAAAAAGTTTATGGCCCCCTAGATTGTTAGTTAAATTTCTTATAATTCTAGGAATTATCAAAAAATCTATAAGATTCAATTTATCTTTGATTCTAATTCCTAGTTATTTTGTGATGCCAATTTTCTTCCTATACTACTTAATGAAGCAGTCAAAGAAGTATTCAATTTATAGAAATCAATTTGTTAATGTTTTTGTTTGATTGTTTCAGTCATGTCTGACTCTTCATGACCACATTAGGGATTTTCTTGGCAAAGATACTGGAGTGGTTTGCCATTTCCTTCTCCAGTGAGGCAAATAGGGTTAAGTGTTGATATCCCTCTGCTACAAGGTAAAAGCTTTTCTGCATTTGGCTTTCATACACATATGCACACACACACATACTCAAATGCACATAGTACCTCATGGTCTACAGAGTGTTTTCTTAACAACAACTTTTTCAAATGGTTAGTGAAAACATCATTCTTTGATTTGCTGATGAGGAAACTGAAACTAATAAAACTTTCCAAAGTCCCATGACTCTAAGACCAAAATGCTATCAGTTCTATCATAATTCAATACTGTGATAGTGGTGAATGATGAAATAATTTTTTTTAAGCAATTGTAGTTAAGTAACTTGCTCAAGGTTACATGGCCAGTTGTTTTTGTGTGCATGCTGAGTATCTGAGACTGGAACTGATACCAGGTCTCCTGACACTGGGGCTGGCACGCCCCTAAGTAATTGGGGTTAAGTAACTTGCTCAAGGTTACACAGCCAGTTATTTTGTATGGGTACTAAGTATCTGAGCCCGGAACGGATCACAGGTCTCCCTGCTCTGGGGCCAGCGCTCTTACTTATTGAACCACCTGGCCTCCCTCCCGCCCTTTTTATTTGGAGTAATTCTAAGAGTCCATGGATTTCTCTCCACTTAAGTGTATGTACCATTTACTCATACCATATACCCTGGTATAGGTTGGGGTTATTTGCAATTCTGAGTAACAAGAACTGTCAGTCTAAGAAGAGACATTCTAGTCTGACTTTTTATCCTGGAATTTTTGGATAACCAGAACAAGAACTAAACCTCTCTGGATCTCAATTTCTTCATCTCTAACATGAGAGGATTGAACTAGAAGGTCACAAGGTTCTTTTCAGTTCTAACTCCATGATCTACTTGGTCCATGCTTTTCTTACCCTAAAGCATACTAGTTCTCAATAACTTGTTATTTATTCAGAAATTCCTAGGATGCACTATCTTGCAAATGCCTACTCTGCTTACAAAAAGCAAGGAAAAAACACACATGAGAATTGATGAAGGCACCAGTTCCTAACTGACACTCTTGTGTGCTCAAAGTTTCAGTGACATTGGCAACTTCCTGAGCAAGATGAACCATGCAGTCTGGGTAACAAAATTCTCATAGTTAGAAATACCTGGGTTCAAATTCTGCCTTAAACATTTACTGTGAGACCATGGGAAAGTTTCATTTTTCCATTCTAATCTTCAGGTTATATAAATATTAAATGGAGACAATACTAGCACCTTACTCTTAGGATTATTGTAAGGAACAAATTAGGTTGTTTATGTAAAGTTCTTTGTAAATCTAAAAGAGCAAAGAAGTGCAAACATATCAGATAATGTGTAGTCAAGTACATGAGAACATGTAGAGTTTGTTCCTGGGAAGACTTTAGCTATGGGAATGGCCAGAACAACCAGAGTTCTTTATAACAGTAAAGAGTCTAGGGCACAAGTTATGGACTCCCAGTTAAGATTCATGATGCAGGAAAGGCTGATAAAAAATGGATAAATATCTGAGTCAGAGGTTAGCACTATGGTTGGCTCTGAATCATATTTCTGCTTGTTTCAAGTATTTAATGCTTAGTTTGCATGTCTCCAAGACACTAATCATGTAAAATTCCATTTTATGGACAATTATGTATATAAATTAGTCCCTAATTAAATTATAAACAACATGAGATAGAATATGTATTCAAAAGAATAAAGAATATGGCACATTTAGTCTCAAGAATATGTCTTTTCAATTCTATGATCTCATCCCATGATGCCTGAAGTAGAGTTCTTCATTCATCAACCACTTGTTAATTTTGCTCTAAAGCCTGAGAATCATTTCTAAACAGAAATAGCTTAGATTTGATGATTCTCAGATGGCTAGAACTATTCTATGTAGTGTGTTTCTCAAATTCTGGAATCTGGACCATCCAACACTTGAGGTAGATGTTTCAGAATAATACTCTTCCTATTCTCTTAGCAGTTTTACATTTCCCTTAAAGAATATACTACACAAACCTCTGACAACACAATTTAAGTAACCTGGTTCACCCTTGATTCAAGTCTTCCTCCTATAAATCACTGGATATTATTGGAAGGTAAGTTCCTTGAAGGCAGGGATTGTTGTATTTTTTTTATTATATTTCTCCAGCAGCCAGTCCAATGCATTACAAATAATGGGGCATAATAAATGTCTTTTGAATGGAACAGATGATACAAAATAAAATAGAATTTCACTTCTATGGATACAAACATATATTGTCCTGAACATATTTTTTCACAAGTAAATTCCTCATCACTACGTTGAATCTGAGTGTACTGTCTTTGTAGATGATGCTCAGCATGGTTGCTAAAAGTAAAATGAACATTCCTTCCAAGCTCCACATCATACCCATCAAAATCATTCCTTCCCATTGAACTCAAGACTCTTTTAGCTATTCATAAGGCAAGTTGTTTCACTTAATAAGAAGTGAAAAATATCTTTCTTTCAATGAAAACATGATTTTTGTGATCACATTTATTTCATTTCTTTGTCCTTTTTGCATGATGGGCAACAAGTGTATGGACACAAGCCAAATACAATGTTAAAAAAATTTCTCAACAAATACTGGAGAAGGGATTGAGTGTTTAAAATAGCTTGAACATGCCAACTGAAATGGGAACACAGAAGAATACTTATCTCTTCATTACTATTTTAACTTTTAATTTTAAAAAGGCCTTGATGGATGTGTCTGGGGGCATAATAGTATAATCATTGTCTTCCCCCTATACCTCAGATCAGTTTCTCTTAAAGTGACCTTTCCAAAGAAATGCATTACTTATTTCAGTATTGTAAGTGTCTCTATAAGGGAAATACATGTTTCTCTATAATTATTTCAACAGCACTTGAAATAGATAAAGTGTGTTATGACTGTAGGAAGAGAGCATTACTCTTAACAGGGAAATTGACACAGGATGATTTAAGTGAAAGGAAGGTAATCAGTGTAAGAGGTAAAGCTATTTTTAATGATTTTTACTTCAAATAGCATGTGTTTTCCTGTTAGATATATAATTACTTTTTTGTTGCTTTGCAAAAAAAGGGGTAAAGAATACACAGATTTTCACAGTATGACCACCTAAGCAGTATTTTCAGAGTAATTTTATTTGAATAAATATTTAATTCACTTCTCATATTACTCATGTGCTTCACTACCACATTTCAATATGTGCATTTTGATTATTAAAGTTTGCAATTCAAATACTCACAAAAATAAAATGTTTTTTTAATTGTGCAAAGTGACAAACAACATGGAAGCTTCCTTGAATGTCTGTTAGAAGGTCAATTACAACAGCATTAATTTTCTTTGCAAATAACATAAACCCAACATCTGAATATTCATTAACAGACACTGTTAAACAGAAGTCAGTTTTCATAAATTCATACACAGACTAGCAAAGCTAATTGAAGATGAAACAGGATGACTCACAGTATTTTACACTTTACCTTTTACTCCAAACACCAGAAAAGATCCTCAAATTATCTCTCACTAAATAAGCACAAAAATTCTACCTTATTTGAACCATGACCCTCCCACAGAACTTAGCCTAGTGTTCACCATGTAGTAGTTACACATAAAGTATTTGTTGCATTGAATTGAAATTAATGGGGTTGGAAGAGCATTCCTGCATGCTAGCATTTTTCTGTCTTTAGACTCAATGTGACTAATGACTCATATATTCTTGAACCCTCAGAAATAGGAAGCTGTACAACAATAGCAAAGCAAGGGCCTGGATGCCTGATCTTAATGCATATTGATGATAACATTTGCACTGTTTAAAATTCATATGATGTTCTGGAGTCTGGCATGGGGCCCAATAGTCCATTTTGCAAGTGCATCTCCTTTGGAAGGGAGCTAAGATTTTGCAGTTGTTGAAGAAGGGTATATTAATATGGGTATGAGCTATCAGGGATATTTCTTCCAATTTTGAATGCTGCCTTTACTAGAGGAAGCCCATTACTGAATATTCAAAATATTAATATTGTAGATTGCTGTTAAAGTGTGGGAACAAATATTTGCCAAAGACAAATATATTAATCTTCCAAAAGGAACCTACTGTTATTTCCAAAAATGGTTTTCATTATGAAAGACATATTTAGGAGGTTAATTGATATCTATTGGTACTTATATAACATATTTCTGTAGTAGCACACAGGCATTTGAAAAATGCTTATTGACTGAGTTCTTCAATAAGCACAAGTTCATACTATATGGTCTTTCCTAGTGATGTAGATGGGTCATCTCACCAAAGTTTTTCTAAGCCATTTTGAGGTAGTACTAGCCAATTAAATTCCCTAAAACTGGGTAAATATTTCAGTGACACTAAAAGTCTAAGGGAGAACATCCAAGCCCCAATTTCCAGGACTTAATATTAAGTCTTTCTTTAGGCAGTTCCATGATTAGCTTGTAATTACAAAGTAAGTCTGCTCTCTCAAGGTCATCAGTATACCTCAGAACACAAAATTAGGTATTTGCATGCACATTTTCATGGAAAACATATAGAAAATTACATCTTATGCTGCATCAAGTTACAGAGTACAATATTTCCAGACCTCAAAACACTCATAGAAAATAATAGTTTCAGGATTTTGCCTTTTAAAATGTTCCTCTAAAAAGTGATGAATCAGAAGGAAATCACTTGAGAGCCAAAAACTATTACACTCACAATCTACAAAGTTCCACTATACTAAGTAGCTATAGACAATGATTGCAAACAATGTTTGGTTAAAAATTACTTTATTCAGACAGTTTATATCAAATATATTGATACCATGTAAAATTCATGTAAAACATTTTCCATTCAGTATGGTTTGACAGGCTCAAGAAATAAATGTAACTCCTCCCTTACTCTGCTTAGCTCACAACTAACCACCTCATATTACTAAATATTTTGAAATTTGTAATTCAATAATTACCTGAAACTTAGAGCATGCTAACATTTTTATGACCCTATGAGGTAGGTTGTGCAAATGCTCTTACCCCCATTTTATAGATAAGGAAATTGATTCTCACAGAGGTCAAGTCACTTATAGGATCATACATTTAGAGCCAGAAGGGATCTTAGGGGCCATTGAATCAAACCTCCTCGTTTTAAAGACGAGAAAACTAAAGCAGAGAGGATAATTAGCTTGCCTGGGGTCACATAACTAGTATACATTTGAGGCAAGATTTTAGCCCAGGATTTCTTGGCTTTAATTCTAGAATGTTGCCCACTTCTCCATGCTGCTCTTTTTAAGGTTTTATTAAGTTTCAAGTCTGTCAAGAGTCTTCTGACCCCAAGTAGTTTGATGTTCTCTTTTTAAAAGCAATTAATGCATGTTTTACTGAAGCCTTTTGTTTTTACATTGCTGTCACTTCCCAATATTTTCCACTCACCTCAGCACCCTCCCTTACTGCCAACTACAGCTAAGAAAACAAATCAATATGCTGAAGTTTATATGCCTCGTCCACCCCTAGAGTTTCCCACTTCTCTGCCCAGTGGAGGGAGACCTGTTTCAACAACAGTTCATTGAAGCCTGAAATAGTCACTGCATTGATTTTAGTTCTGGTGTCTTTCAATGTTGTTTTCATATATAGTATTTTGTGCTTTGCTTTTTCTATTACATCTTACTCAACACCATCCCTCTCAGGCCTTTTTTTCACTTTATATAGACTCGAGTATTTCTTGCATGGAATTAAGATGAGATAATTGTCTTTATACTGACAAAGTTTCTAGTGTGTGTATACAAGTATATTTATTAGAACACAGCTTTCTTTTCCTACTTTGCTATGTCCAATCATTTCCCCTGGATCTTTCACCTTGGACCTAAGGGCTTTTCCCTTTTGAGGAGCACCTTGATTAGTGAAGGACAGATTTATATAAGTGCATATTTGTTTAAAAATACCATGGAAAATGGCTGCACAATTGGAAAGAACTTATGGGCCTGATTTCACTTCAGAAGATTTTCTTTCTCTGGCTCTATGCCCAATTATAGCTAATAGCCACCAGGAATGAATATAACTGAAATAAAAGTCAATTTAATTTCATTTTTACTGAAACTCCAAAAATAGATTGGAAAAACATTTTACTCTCATTTTTTAAAACTTAGTTTTCCTTTGAACAACTTAGAAAATTATTTCTTCCAGGAGAAATCCCACATGAGTGAACATAATATTTAAGTAGGTAATTCAGACTTTTCATTATACTTTATTTTAGTGCCCTCATTTCTCTTTATCCATTCATTGGCCGTTTCAGCCAAACTCCTCTTTATGGACTTTCAAAGCCTTTATAATTGGGAGCCTGCTAAATTTTCCAGTTCTATTTTGTATCATTCCCCTTATCCAATCTACATACTCCATTTTCCAGCCAAACTAACTTCCTTCCTTAAGAACTTTGTAGACAATTTCAGACACTTTGTATGTGTGATGACGAACTTTGATAAACTGGGCTCCTCTCAGCAATGCAAGGTTATAAGACAACTCCAAAAGACTCATGATGGAAAGTGATATGCCCATCCAGAGAAAGAACTACAGACTCTGACTGCAGATTGAAGCAAACTACCATTTCTTTCTTTTTTGTTTTGTTTCTTCTTTCTCATTGTTCACTCCATTGGTTATAATCTTTCTTTAACACATTGACTAATGTTTAATGTGAAGGTATTTGTAGATCCTATATTTGATTGCATGCCACCATAGGGGAAGGAGGAGAAAATTTGATTGTGGAACTGAATGTTGCAAACAAAAGTAAATACATAAATTAAAAAATAATAATTCCTTCCTTATAAATATTACAACTCCTTTTTACATGCCTTTGCATAGGTTGTCCCCTATACTTAGAATGCTATCCTCTATCTAATCTCACCATAACCTCTTGGAACTTTTAGTTCCTTTCAAGGTTCAGCTCAAGCACTACCTCCCACAGGGGACCTAGACTATTTCTCCAAGTTACTCCCTTTCTACAGTGACATTGTATGTACTTTGTACTTTAATGCAGATGAAAAGACCTGGCTTCAAGTTCCACCACTCATATAAGTGCCACTCACATACACTGCTACATGGACTTAATTAAGTCATTTAAAATCTTAGTACTTTCAGCTACTTTCTAAGACTATTAGTTGCAGAGAAGCTACCTGTCCGCCTTGGTAAAGCAAATTCCTTTTTTAGAGCTCCATTTTGTGTTCAAATCTCAGGTCCCATGTAAGACCTGTGGATTCTGTGCTCCACAGAACATGCAAATAAGGCCTACAAAGGTCAGCACCCTTTCTGTGGTCTAGAGTTGTAGGATTTCATCTGTGTATATTTTACTTTTCTCTAATACAATGCAAGATCCTTGAGAGCAAGGGCTGCTTCATATCTGTATCCTTAGTGGCTAGCACAGTTACTTAGACATTTAAAAAAATGAACCTATGATGTTTTGGTATGGTATACTATAACTATTAACTACACTAGTATGTACTCTGCAATTTACAGAGAATCACCTGGGGGCACTGAAATAACAGTTACATAATTTGGCAAACTTATGCAGCTGGTACTTGTTAGAGGGGGTACTTGATCCTTGATCTTCCTGGGTTAGAAGCTGGATTTAGATCCAAGACACCATGGTTCCTCTTTGTTAAGCACACTGTAGGCTCCATATTCCCTGAGCTTATTGAATATCCAGCCAAAGAAAGGTAAAAAAAAAAATAGGAAGTCAAGATCATGCTTTGTTTTGTTTTGGTAATTCAAAGAAAGTTATTTGGAAACTCTTTTTAGAAGAGACTTTTAGGCCATGCTAATGACTTGGTAATTGATTTTTATGGCTCTTCAATAAAGCTGCAATTGTTCTGATAGCAGTCAACAATATATCAAATTGGCTCTTTGGAAGTGAGGAATGGGAAAAGAAGAGCTTAACATCATTTGGTTCCTAGAGGGTTTCATATGGCCTGATATGAAGCAGATTTCTCTTTGAATAAAGAACTTATAAAAAGGTAAGAAAAGAAAATTTGGGTAATTCCATTAAGAATAACACGTTTTTATTAGACCCCTACTATACGATACTCTGAGCAGAATACTAACGTTAATGGAAAGAGTCTAAAAGTTTACTAAAGGTAAATATATATGTAGAAGGAAAAATCAATTCAAGTTTCATAGATAGCTTTTTATAGACTTAGGCTGTGTAGATCATGATAGAAAAATCTTTCTCAATTTGAAGATGAAATTATTCTTAAGCAATTGTGCAAATTATATCACACCCGGTCTATTCATTATTTTTAACACATTAAACACATAATTTGTGCCAGTTTTTATATTTTACGTCTACCTATGGAGGTCCTGAGTTCAAATCCGACCTCAAACACTTAACACAAAAACTAGCCATGTGACCTTAGGCAAGCCACTTAACCCCAATTGCCTTCCAAAAATATTTAAAAAAATAAGACCTTTCTACTTGCTTAAAATAAATCTGCAAACAACTTTGATCCACTATATTACAATCTACTTTATGCTTATTTCCAGAGATACAATGTGGGGATTTATACACTTTGATTTGTATCTTTGATTTAAATTGCATTACAGTTAAATAATATCCACTTAAAAATTGAATATACACAATTTTGTTAGGATTTTATTTTATTTTGCCCCTCGTCACTTTAGACTTTTTATCAGACTTTTAGTTTGAATCAGAGAGTCCTAAAATATTTTCCCACTGTATCTTCTTGGAACTCTATTCTCATTTTCGCAATATTTGAATGGGGTGGGAGAAGCAGAATCCTTTTTTAAAATATCTAATTCATAAAATAATACCAAACATGCCATTTGATATGTAACCAAACCAAACCACTATAAATTTTCTTTCAAAACCTTATTACTTCTCAAATTTATTGGGTCACCGACTGTATGTTGCATGAGTCAGCAAGGTGTATTGGACAGAAGGCCTGTCTTAGCGTAAGGGAAGAACTAGATTCAAGCCCTGTCTGTAATAAATCCAAGTTATTTCACTTAAAGTTACAGTGTCACAGGTATCATTCAAAGACAATCTGCGTCAGATGTGTTTCTAATCTACAGATATTGAAGGAGTTTCTCTACCTATAGTTCATCATACCAGTGGCAACACAGGTTCATCCTTTCTCCGAGAAAAAAAAATTAAAAATACTAACAATATTATTATTTTTCATTCTGATTAGTGAAAAAAGATAAAACATAATTCCTTTTTTTGAGGCAGATATCTTCCAAGAGGTGTTTTGGCAAGAAAACCAAGGAAATAATATTGAAATAACTTTTAAAAATGTTTTATTGTCACTAAATTAATATAGCTATGTGGTATTGCTATGCTGATATACAAGAACCTGTATTTGAACCGCAGCTCTACTCTATAATATCCAGAAGAATTTGGGCAAACCTCTTTACCTCTCTGTATCTTAGTCTCCTCATTTACAAAATGAGGACTCTAAACCAAATAATCTGTAAGGTTTCTTAAAATTCCTTAATCCCAATAATTTGTAAGAATATAAATAAACAAATGTCATGTTGTTAAAGACTATTCATAGAGATGTTACCCCTTCAAAGTGACAGATTTGGATTTCGACAGTGTTCTCCTGAATGCATATCATATTATATAGGAATGATATTTATGGGGTTAAAATGATAAGAGCAATAATAATACATACTATTTGTAAATTTCTTTAATATTTGCAAAGCATTCTACCTTTGTTATCATTTGCTAAATTCAGAAGTAAATTGGGAAAATCATCAGCACCATTCTAGTCAACTACTAAGGGTCAAACAGCCTAATTGGCTACCTATACTGTTAACCATTAAGGTATATGTTGATAAGTAAGGTGTTTTTGGTGACATAGGAATATAGAGGAATGAGCTCTACATTTAGAGATAGAGGACTTTGGTCCAAATTCTATCTCTGCTACTTACAACCTGTGCGACCTTGAGAAATCATTTACTCTTTCTGGGTCTTCATTACACTTCTCTAAAATTAAGGGCTGGAAGTAGGCAGCCTTTGCAGTCCATTCCAACTCAATTCTATGATAGTGGTGGTTATAAAATGCTAATAAGTGGGAAATAGATTCTTTGCCGCTGGGTCAACAATGGTCTGTAGTGAAAGCCCATGGGCCTCATGTTTATTCTTTTCTCATAATTAATCAACAGCCATTTGTTAAACATTACCTATCTATCATGCCTTTGATAGATGCTGGGGATATAAAGAGAGAAATGGGATGTTTTTAAGGAACAAATGTTTCAGATTATTTTAAAGGACTAAACATTAAAAATAACTGTTTCTGTTTATAGCAGATGGCAAATGCTACCAAATATTTATTTTGTAAATTATAAATCCCTAGACTTTTATTTTTAATTCATAAGTAGAATGTTTTCTTAAGGGTCAGTGCTTTTTAAAATTTAGAAAGAACAAATATACTTCATAAAACTATTGGACTAGCTTTCAGGATTCACCATTTTCAGAACTCTTTCTTTGAAGATTTAAGGAATATTGATACTATTTGTATTGGGAAATAAGTCATCTCAGAAATCCAGAACAGTCCTTCTAATTAATGATATCACTTCCAGTAACATTAGATTTTGAAGGGCCTCCTGCAATAGAAATTGGCCCAGTCAACATAAACATCATTCAAGCTGGTGATATCCTATAACAAACCATTATCAGTGGAGACTTCAAAAGTAGTAAAAAAACAAAAACAAAACTCCACTATGTGCATTCAGTAAAGTTTATGTACTAGTGACAATTCCTTGAACATCACAGGAGATTAATACATATTTGTGGAATATATAAATGAAAATTATGGCACTTCCACAAAACTTATTTCTACCCTAAGGTCTTCTGTCTAGATCCACCTCAAATGCTAAATAACGTTGTGGTATAATTGGATTCACCTAATCATTCTAATATTTTTGTCTTAGTTTATACATTGAAGAGATTAGGATTAAGCAGAGACTATAGCAAAAATAGAAAAATTGATACTGAGCAGAGTACTTCCAAAATCTCAAAGGACTAAGTTCAACAAGGAGTCCTTAAGGGTTTTAATAGTCAAGATTTCATTATGGAAACATAACTGGTGTATGGAGTGAGAAGAACAAGACTCCAGTAACAACTCAGCCACCAATTATGTAAGAAATTGTACACAATTCCCTCAACACCTCTGTGACTTGATTTCCTTATTTTTTAAATGAGGATAGCAATATGTGCCCTTTCTGTCACACACAGTCGTGACAGTATAATACTGCACATATAAGGTTGTTGTTATTTTTAATAAGTTAAATGACCTATACACATAAAAGACATTTTAATCATCACCAAGAATATAGTAGACACCTTTTGAAAATCAAGATAATAGGTGAACAAATAAATACAGTCGAAAAGTTAGAAGAACTGCTCCTTAGTTTTGAGTGAAATTCAACATCAAGTTTACATTAAAATAAAGATTTGTTACCTTTTCACATTTATTTCCACTGTTGACTGATTTCAATATTTATATGTTCACATCTTCATTTTTTTTGCAAGATGTTATGGTTTTAAACCCATATACTTTCAACTTACTTGTAAAAAAACATTTCTCCGGGGATTTATTCCAAGTACCCAAATCACCAAAGGCATAATATAACAGCATTCAGGTCAGAAGGGTATCATGCTCTGTGATCTACAAAGGCAAAGTTATAATTTTGTATCATTCTTTAGAACATTAATAATTGGCCAAACAGTGGCCTGTGTTATCTTTATGAAGAATTTGATTCCATTACACAATATATAGTGAATAAAAATTCCTCAATAGTAACAATAGTAGACATATAGTGTTTCACAGTTTACAAAAGTTCTATACATACAGTATCTAATTTTTGAGTTATGTATTCATATATACACTTACGTGCATATACACAGACATATATGTATGTATATATACATGTATGTATATATATTACAGTCATAACTAATTTAATCAATGCAGTGATGATAAGCCTTTCTAAATTTTGTTACGTTGGTGCTCAGAGAATAATGTGTCACCAGGCCTATACCCAAAACTTTTCCAGCCTGGTAAGATCTACCAGGGGTTAATCTCAGCTCGTTTAACCTTGGGAGTCTAGGTCTACCTCCAGGCCATGAGAAAAGTTAATTAATTGTATTTTGTTTTGTTTTCTTAAAGTCCTTTAAAAAACAACATCTACATATGTGATGTACAAAGAAGAAAAGAAACCAAATCCTTATTGCATCTTTCTCCATGCCCACACCCAAAAAATCCATATTTTCTTTTAGTTTGAGTATAATAAAATGATTGTTAATTTTTTTCTTTCAATGAAAGGGGTAAATGTAAGAGAAAAAAACTTAAAATTTTGTGAATTAAAAAAATTTAAAATTTGCTATATACATTCAATAAGTTTGGGACAGTAACCCCTCCAACCTGAAAAAAAAATGGTTAGGAAAAAAAGTGAGCATTTTCCTTTTTGAGAATTAGCCTCTCTAAACAAACTTTGGGAATACATTTAAATATAACATCAGACAAAATAGAGTGCTTACATGTTTGAAATTGTGTTTATAGAAAGTAAATTGATTTTTAAAAACATTGAGTGTAGGTAAAAATAAATAGTATGTTGATATTCTTCTTACTAAGGGCTAACAGTGTCATCAACTGTAATTTATATGTGTTTAACTTTGGTCTAAATGCTACAACTATAGAAGCCTCAGAAAGATAGTGATGGAATGTTCAAAGAAACCACTGTTTTCTTTTTTTTTTTTTTGCATTGGTAAAAAAATAAACTTCATGTAGCTGAGTTACATTGAATGATATCTATGTTTAACTTGGCTTTGTTAATATTTGGGAGCAATGGGAATTTACAAGTATAGGTAGCCAATCCAATAAACAAGATTAAATAGAGCAAAAGCTGTTGGGAAAAATATACGGGAATAGGAGTCAATTTTGGCAACTCGGATGTGTATTCTTCCTTCCCTCCACGATCCTGTTCGGCAGTCCTCAAAACAACAGAAGAAGCTGGCACAGTCTTTGCCTTCCAAGCATTGATATCCATAATCATCCTCTCGTTGTTGTGGATGAGAAATGCTGTTCATTGGAATCAATGTAGATCCAGTGCGTACTGTAACTGCAGGGGATTTCTGAATAAAAGAACATATTGAATTTTTCTCATTGAATTAATAATAACAGTTGACACTTATGTAGTGTTTTAAGTTTTAAGGGGCGGAGCCAAGATAGCAGAGTAGAAGCACGACCTTCCCAAAGCTCCGGCTTGCACCTTCCCCAATCCATGTAAAAAGGGGACTCTAAACAAAATTTGGAGCTGCAGAACCCACAAAATGACACAGAGAAGCTAACCTCCCACGGAGGACACCCCGGCAGGTGGGCTGGAATCCAGAGCAGTGCTCTGGGAGACAAGCCCAGCACCATGCCAAGGCTTTGGCCCCAGGGCGGGCCTCACAAGCTGCTGGCCAGAGGGACTCCAGATCAGCAGTAGCTGTGGCCATTTCCAGAATTATCAACACATAGACACAAAGGACAAAGTGAGAGGTCAGTGCAGTCTAGACTTTGGGACCAGGAAGTGGGAGTGCGTGGCTTTTACCCTCAGGGTGAAAAGGCCTGCAGAGTGTAGGGGGAACAAGCACCAGTCTGAGGGGTAATTGCTCTTGCTTTAACCTGCTTGCATCTGGACTGCAGTCTAGGGTGGAGGTTCTGGGGTGTGTGCCCAGCTTGCCAGAGCATGTGGAGACCTCAGAGAGGGCACCCATCTAATACCTCTGGCAGATGAGAAAACCCCAGCATTTGGGACGAAACTCCCCTGTCTGGTGGCAGAGTCCTACTGTGGCAAAAAGCCCTTAAGTCAAGTAATTGAGTGGCAAAATGAGGAGGCAAAGGAAACAAAACAGACAGAAGATTCCAACAATACACTCCTATTTTGGGGACAAAAAGGAGCAAAGCATGGAACAGGAGGAAAGCAGTGAAGTCAGAACTCCTGCACCAAAAGCTTCAAAGGAAATACAAGCTGGTTACAAGCCATAGAGGACCTTAAGAAGCAGATAAGAGAAGTGGAGGAAAAATTGGGAAGAGAAATGAGAAAAATGCAAGAAAATTATGAAATGAGAGTCAACAGCCTGACTGAGGAAAATAATACCTTAAAAAACAGACTGACTCAAATGGCAAAGGAGGCCCAAAAAGGCAATGAAGAGAAGAAGGCCTTAAAAAGCCGAATTTGCCTGATGGAAAAATAATCTCAAAAACTCAATGAGGAGAATCATTGCTTCAGAATTAGATTGGAGCAAATGGAAGCTAATGACTTTAAGAGAAATCAAGATGCTGTTAAACAGATCCAAACAAATGAAAGAATAGAAGGCAATGTGAAATATATCGTGGGGAAAAACCACTGACCTGGAAAATAGATCCAGGAGAGATAATTTAAAAATTATTGGACTGCCTGAAAGCCATGACCAAAGTAAGAACCTAGAAATCATCCTCCAGGAAATTCTCAAAGAAAACTGCCCTGATGTTTTAGTACCAGAGGGCAAAATAGAGGTTGAAAGAATCCACCGATCACCTCCTGAAAAAAATCCCAAAAAGAAGACTCCTAGTAATATTATAGCCAGATTCTGGAATTCCCAGATTAAGGAGAGAATATTTCAAGCAGCCAGGAAGAAACAATTTGAATATTGTGGAAACACAATTAGGATAACCCAGGATCTGGCAGGTTCTAAACTGAGGGATTGAAGGGCTTGGAATATGATATTCCGGAGGGCAAAGGAGCAGGGATTAAAACCAAGAGTTACCTACCCAGCAAAACTGAGTATCATGTTTCAGGGGAAAATATGGTCATTCAATGGAATAGAGGACTTTCAAGCATTTTTGCTGAAAAAACCAGAGTTGAATAGAAAATTTGACATTCAGATACAAGAATCAAGAGAAGCCTGAGAAGGTGAACAGGGAAAAGGAATCATAAGGAACTTATCAAAGTTGAACTATTAACTTTCCTACATGGAGAAACAATAATTGTAACTTATGAAACTCTTCTCAGTAGTTGAAGGCATTAGAAATATATATATATATATATATATATATATATATATTTTTTTTTTTCTATATATGAGGTTATATGGGCATATAAATACATATGTGAATGTATGTATATATGTTTACAGGTATATATAGATAGAGGGCACAGGTTCAATTTAACAGGAAGGAATGATGCTTAAAAGGTGAAATTAAGAGGTGAGAGGAATATAATGAGAGGAGATGGGGAGAGACAGATTGGGGTAAACTATCTCATACAGGAGAGGCAAGGGAAAATGATTACAATGGAGGGGAAGAATAGGAAGGCAAAAGGGAATGGTTCAACCTTATTCCCATTGAATTTGGCTTGAGGAGGGAGTGAAATACACACTAAATAGGTTATCTCACCCTCCAGGAGAATAGGAGGAGAAGGGGATGAGAGGGGGGGATGATAGAAGGGAGGGTAGGCTGGGGGGGAGGGAGGTTGGAAGCACCCACTTTTGAAAATAGACGGGATCAAAGTGGAGAGTAGAGCGGGTGGGAGGTGGGTGGGATGGGAGGGAGGGAAGTGTAATCAGTCTTTTACAATGTATCTACTATGTTATTGTTTTGCATTAGCCACACATGTGCAACCTATACTGAACTGCGTATCTTCCCAGTAGGGGTGGGTGATGGGGAAGGAGGGGAATGAATCTGCAATTGAAAGTTTTGAAATCAAATATTCAAATATGTATATGTATATATATATATGTATATATGTATTAAATTAATGCCATCTTACACGTAATTGGGAAATGGGATGTGCAGGCACTGAGGCAAAATAGAGATCCACTGGAAAAGTGGAAAGGGTTATGGGGGAAAATATGGGAGAGAGCAGATTGGAGGAGGGGATATCCTGTGGGACTGCTATTTTGGGGCGGCGGGTGGGGGAGAAATGGGGAGAAAATTTGTAACTCAAAATTTGGCAGAAACAGATGATGTAAATCAGAATTTAGTAAAGCATTAAAAAAACAAACAAACAACAAAAAAAGAAATATTATCTTATTTCCTGCCCATTCAAAACTCAGAAAAGGATACTAATGGCATAATGAAAATGTGCATATTTGTCTCTTTGTCCATGTCCTTGAACATTTTTCTGTTTTCATAATTGACTTATGGAATACATATAAGTTAATGGGGGGGGTGGGAAACACAATCCAAGATCCTTTCTAGTTTTATAGCTCTAATCTCATTAGAAACAATACTTATAAATTTTAGAATATTAGGTTCTTCACAGCATTTCTGTAAAGCTCACATTAATAATCAACCAATTCATAAACATTTATTAAGAACCTCTGCATCAGGCATTCTGCTAAATACTAAAGATCCAATGATGAAAGATGAAACAATCTCTTCTCTTAAGGAGTTATTATTTCATGGGGAAAGACAACCTGTACACATAAAATTTTACATGTAATAAATGTGTACAGAATAAATATGACACAGATGAGGTATCTAAATAATAGATAGTTAGTGAGGGGTCACCAGCAGTTTGCAGGATTAGGAAAACATCTGGTAGAAAGTAGTGCTTGAACATATTCTTAAATACAGTGGGAGGTTACATGAGGCAGAAGGGAGGAAAGGGCGAATTACAGGTATGGGGCATGACCCATGCAAAAGTATAGAAATATGAGTTGGAGTGCCATACATGAAGTGTTTTTCAAGTCTTATAAGTGAGAGATCTTGTTCTATTATTGCTCCTAACAGATATTTTTGGCAGCAAATTTTTACAAATGACCTATGTAGAAGATTTATAATTTTATAATAACTATAAAATAATAACTATGAAATATATTTTACATGACCAGCATATATACTAAATAACTTTAAAAGGGAAAATATCATGTATGTGTTCAAATAATCCTGCTTATTTGAACAAATATACACATGACTATATCTATTTGCCAAAGTAACAAACTAGCTGTCACTCCAGCAATGGAATAGAATATTGGGAATGTATTGATTTGTATACTGGAAACCACTGAAGAATTATCCAGTGAAATGTGTCCAGTAGAAGTCTGCTTATCTTAACTGCACCCAAGGAAAAATGCATTTTAAAAATTCACTTAAGCCTAGTCACAGCTAATAATGAATAATGATGCAAAGATGAGAGAGAGAGACAGAGAGACAGACAGAGTCAGAGAGACAGAGAGACACAGAGAGAGACAGAGAAAGAGAGAGAGAGAGAGACAGAGAGAGAGAGTTTGATTTATTTCATGTGAATTTTTCAATACTATGGAATGGGGTGGAATCTGGGCTTTCAGTTACATCTCTTTCCTACAATGACAACTTTTATGACTAGGAAACTGTCCCTGAAAGCAGCAGGGAACTTACCATGCTCAGGAAATAGTTCTCTCTTTGAAGTTGAAATTAAAATCAAATTCCAAGATTTATTTAATTATTAATTAAAAATAATTCTGGGTTACTGCTTAACTTATGGAACAGGCCTATATTCCCCACCCATAGTGTTACTAAATGGTCATTTTAACATACTTTATAGTCAGTCCCCGACCCTTCATAGCTGTTCAAGTAAGCTACTTGTTGCAACCACTGTCACATATTCTTTTCCAGGAGATTTGCCAAATGCCATTCACAAGAATTTTTAACATGCCTGAAAATTCTGTTGTTGCTGATATTCATCTCCCTGAAATAAATATGGCTGTGTTTCAGTCACTTTCTGGGACCCTCATCCCTTTTTTTAGAGCTGTCTCTCTAAGAGACATGGATAGTTTCTGAAAGTACCCTCAAAAATAGACATTTAAGTGATATTGGATGCAAAGAAGGCTGAGAGGGTATGGTGGTGATGACTTTGTATCACAAGGCTTTGATTATTTCATTATGGCTAGGCTCAGAAGACTCCTCAGGGTAACATTCCACAGGACAGATGACTTTGATTGGCACATCAGTCCCATCAATAACTTCCAATTACTCATTTTCAGCTGCCTGCAAACATCTTCAAGTTTTATTAAGTAAAAAAAATACCTTTCTAATCCAAAGTCTATCTCATCTTCCTACTATCCTTCCTGGTCACCATTTTGGAAAAATCCATGAATATTCAATGTTCCACTTCTTTGTCATCCATACTTTGCTTAACCTATTGAAAACCGATTTTACCCTATCATTCAAAGCTGTGGTCTGAAAAGACACTTTTGATAAACAAATCACCAAATCCAGTGGCCTTTTCTCAGTCCTCTTTCTCTTTGAATTATCTACATTTACATGTTGTTAGTTGTTCATGCTAATGGATGATGGATGATAATTCCTTCACTTTCTCTTTTGCTAGCACCTTATTCTTCTTCTAAACTATTAGGGTAGGTTTCCCTCCATCCTCTATCCATGACCCATTTTTCTTTCCTTTTTGGACTCATTAAATCTCATTGAATTTGGGCGGGGGGGGGGGGTAGGGAAGTAAGGAATAATAGACACACTCGGTTACAGGAATCTATCTTATAATACAGGAAAGTAGGAGGGGAAGGACATTAGAGGAAGGGGCAAGATTGATAGAAGGGAGAGCACATTGGGTGAGGTAAAAGTCAGAGGCAAAACACGTTTGACATTGGACAAGGTGAAAAGAGAGAACATAGGATAAATAGGCAAAAATAGATGGAGGAAAACTCATAGTAATTATAATTGCATAAAATTTATAGCAAGGTCCTCTGATAAAAACTTTATTTCTCAAATACATAGAGAATTGAGTGAGATTTATAGAAAATAGAGGCATTCCCCAAGTGATGAATGGTCAAAGAATGTGAAAGGCAATTTTCAGATGAAGTAAGCAAAGCTCTCTATAGTCATATGAAAAAAATGCTTTAAATCACTATTAATTAGAGAAATACATTTTAAAACAACTCTGAGGTAGCACCCCACACAGATTGACTAATATGAAAAAAAAAAGGAAAATGACAAATATTGGAGGTGATGTTGGAAAATTGAGATACTACAGCACTATGGGTGGAGTTGTGAACTGATCTAACTATCCTGTGTAGCAATTTGGAAATATGCCCAAAGGCCAACAAAACTTTGCATACCCTTTGACCAAATAATACCACTACTAGGTATGTATTACAAAGAGATAAAACATAAATGGAAGGGAAAATGACCTATACATACACATTTTTTATAGCAAATCTTTAATAGTAGCAAAGAATTGAAAATTGAGGGGATACCCATCAATTGAGGAATGTCTGAACAAGTTGTGGTATATGATTGTGATGGGATACTATTGTGCTCTAATAAATAATGACCAGTATACTCTCATAAAAACACCTGGGGAGACTTACATGAACTGATGCAAAGTGACATGAGTGGAACCAGGAGAATATTAAATACAGAAGCAGCAATGTTGTATAATGATCAACTGTATATAACTTAGCTATTTTCAATGATCCAAGACAATTCTGAAGGACTTATGATGAAAAATGCTATCCACCTCCAGAGAAGAACTGATGGAATCTGAATGAATATGGAAGCATATGAGTTCTTTATTTTATTTTTCCTGTTTTCTTTCACAACATGAGTAACATGGAAATATGTTTGGCATGACTGCACATATATGACCTATATCAAATTATTTGTCTTTTCAATAAGGGGGAGAGGATAGGAAGGGAGAAAGATTTGGAACTCAGAAAATATATTTAAATGAATCTTAAAATTGTTTTTAAATGCAATTGGGGAAAATATTAAAATTAAGAAAATTTAAAAAATAAATTTCATTGAATTATAGGCTCCTAGGATTAGAGATTTATCAATGTAAGAGATCTTTGAGTTCATCTAGCCCAACCTCTTCATTTTAGAGTTTAAGAAAGTGAGTCCTAGAAAAGTTACAAAATTACTCGCTGTTTCCAAGAAAATGACTTCTAAGTCAAAATCTCAGTCCTTGCTTTCTTTTCTGAGGTATGAATTCACTCCTTCAAAATTCCTACAAGATATCTCCACCTGGGCATTCCATAACAACCTCAAAATCAATATATTCAAAACAGAGATCCTTTTATTTACCTGTTCAACTTACTCCTATTTTTAACTAATTCCCTTAGTTGCATTATTTTGTTTAATCTTTTATGCTCAAAACCTTGGTTTTATCTTTGATTCTTCCCTCTTATTTCCTTCTCAAATCACCTCTCATAATCAGGGAATCACATTTTATCAATTTCACTGATATATCTCCCATTCATGTCCTCCTCATCATTCCTACTGCCACCACAGTAATATGGACCCCTGTTACCCTCTGTGTTAGAATCTTGAAATAATTTTCTCTTCTTATGTTTACTTTCTTTCCCTTTTAACTATCATTGTAAATTCTTCCAAAATAATATCCATTATTCATAATTCTGATGATTCAACACTGCCCCATCTACAAATATTCAATGATAGTTTATTGACTACCTTCCAAGTAAAAATTAACTCCTCTTATGTCTCCGTAATTTGCCATTGTTTTACCTTTCTCATCTTATTTCATGTTGTACCCTTCCACATATTCTATGGTATTAATTACATTGTGATATTTGCCTGTACTTTCCTGTCTCTACACACTTATTGTATTGTTCTCCATGGTCTCCTTGATTTCCCTGTAGAATTTCTACCTATCATTTAAAGTTAAAGTCACATACTATGTCTTCTATGAAGGCTTTCTGGTTCCCTTGATTAATTTTGATCATCTTCTTCAGGGCTTTGCTGGATTAAGAATTCAATAGTGGTATTATATGGATCTGGAATAATAAAAAAAAATTCACTTGCTTACCTGGGGATTTTAGCTGAAAATCCCAGTTAAAGAAACCCAATGGTTATTTAACTACTGTTGTTCCCTAATAACTTTTGACTGAACAATACAGATATATTTTATTAAGGTGCAATATGTTTTACTTAATTTATATAGCTTTTCTTTAAAAAAAAGACTCAACCATTTAGAAATAAAAATAGAGACCATGATAAATGACACTGCAATAATATGTGTGGCTCAAAATAATTAACGTAAATGAACAATTTTTTTACTAAACTCTTAGAAACTGACAGATTGAAAAATGTATCTTATAATTTCTCACTGTAGCTATAACTTAATTATTTTGAAGTTGTAGATCTTCCTTAAACAAAGAATCCAAGGACTAAGGGTTGAGAATTTTCCACCAACTGTGTTATGGTATGTGTTGTCTCTGTGCTTCAAGGAAGATGCCCCGACTTTTCAGTTGCTCTCAACCAGCAGCTGTGACATCAGGCCCTAGGATTGCCATGAAGAAATCAGCAAAAAGAATATTTATCTATTTCTACATGTCTAGCTAGTCATATATTTGTCTCTCTGTGTGTACACACACACAGCACACATATATGTGCATTTGTGTATGTTTGTATATATGTATGTGTACGCATATGTACATAAACATATATACATAAACATCAGAAATTTTGACTTGTAAAAGCTCATATTTTCAGGGGGAAGCTGTTTGAGACAGAAGAGGATAAACAGATGTGATGGCTAGATATCACGCAGATTTTTTGGCACCAAGCTTACTGTTTGGTTGCTTAGTCTGGAGCAGAAAAGAGACAGAGATTCCATAAGGGCTTCAAGTATATGGTTTGTAGACAGAAGTATGCACAGCTGTCTATAAAACATGAAAATGTGCTACAATCCACCTGATTAACAAGACCATATGGCTGAACACCAAACCATGGGGGAGAATCAGATTTGATCACTGATCCCAGTTTTTCACTCAGCATGCCATCTAGAGTTGAAAGAATTTGCAAGGGAGCATAACTGAACTAAAAAGAAAGGAAAATGGCTTTGAACTCTTGGAGCTCAGTTTTTAACAAGTGCTAAAGGAAATCCTTTTTTTTTTAATCCTCAATAAGAGCACAATATGTAATTGCAAATTCATGGGTCCCACCACTAACTTATTAACACTTTCAATAGGGTGCTGCAAAGACCACTGCAATCTTAAAATAAAATAATATAACTGAAATTGTATTCCTTTAACTCTTTAATCTTACTATCTTCATACACTGTGGATCTAAGGGCACTCTCCAGCACTGCTACTCAGAACCCACATATAACTTCATAACTAACTCATAGAGTTCTCACAGATTCTAGGAGGATAGATGATCTGTCCGAGGTCCTACAACCAATAAGTATCATAGACAGAAATAGAATCCAGGTTTTCTGGAGTCCACCTTTAGCCCTGTGCCAAAGCCCCTCTTTTTCATTACCTTTTCTCTCATTTTCTAATAAGGAAATTCCCTACACCAACAGAAAGAAGCCCCTGAATGGTAATTTATAGTCTTAGGGAGTTCTGTGTAGACTGAGTTAGTAAGCAAATTTTTCCAAGGTCATACAGCCAGTCTATGTCACATGTGGGGTAGAAACATCTTACAGACTCTCAGGCTGGGTCTCTATCACTACATCAAGTTCTCTCTCTCTTCTACATATTGACCATAATTTGTAAACATTTTTATGACATGTCTTAGGGTTTGTTGTGCATTTTTTTCCAATCACATGAGATCTATAGATGTTGTCTCTTTCGTATGTGCTTTCCAATTTTTATGTTCCTCCAAATGTAACTTCGAGAAATACATAAAACTTTCTACTAAGAAGAACCATGTTAGATGCCAGTGTTTAAAAGAATAATTTAATTGAATAAAGTGGCTACTGATGAACATATGGAGAAACTTGACATTGAAGGGGATGTTTAGCTTGAGTTAAAACAGAAGTGTGGAAAAGTTTCTTTCTCTCCATTCACAACATAGTTGGTTATGTTCTATCTGCCTTGAATGTTCTCTAAGGGGCTGTTTCATTTATTGACTTTGGTTTGTATGAGAGATAAACTAAAATAATCTCAAGTAAAGGCAGAGAGAGAAGCTAATTCTGAAATGCAAATATGAATGGATGCATGACTGATAATGGGCTCTATTCTCTTGGGATACATCTCCTTTTTTTTCAGTGGGAAGATCTCATTGATTCCCAAAGGAACTAATCAGACAACTGGATATATCAGTGTGCCCATGAAAGAATAGCAAGGAATCAGACTTCTGGCACTGAGACTCGTGTAAATGGTTTTTCATTTAAATGAATTGCAAAATATCCCAGAAGTGAATGAGAGTGAAAAGTGAAGGAGTAAAGAGGCAAAATGAGGTGAGGAAAAAAAAAAAAACCTGAAAATGAAGCATTTTCAAGTTGAAGAGGATGATAATCTGGGGTTTCATACCTCCTTATTTCTAGAAGCAAGGAGAACCCTGTACTATTTTTCCTATGGACTATTTTCAACCTTGTAAGTATCTGAAAAAAAGTCTGGGGGAAAAAGTAGATGGCTACACCTCCCAGGCTCACCAACAGTGGTAAATTGTGTTAATATCTATTGATTGAAGTATTATGTTATTCACTTCAACTTCCTAATTTCATGCCAAATGAAAGTATATGTGTAGGAAGAGGATAAATGGTGGAGATGGGATAAATAAAATTTTACTTTTTTGGGGGGGGGTTTAGAATGAAAAATAAGTAGCATCACACCTTTTAAGAAAATATTTCTTTAGAAAAATTGTTTCAGTGGAGTGCATCAAGTTCATATTGAACCTGAAATCCTATAACAAAGTTAAAATGCAAGAGGGAAGATCTTAGTATAAAAATGGTTAAGAATTTCAAATGACCTAAACTAAAAGAAGAAATGTATGCTGGTATGGAATTATCTTCCAAAGGTCTCACAGGTAATTTTTGAATCAGAGGAGTACTTACTAGTATTTACTTTCTTTTTCACTCATTCTCTACCATAATCCATGCCTCAAGCATTTTATTATAAACAAAATAACATACATGCACTTCCCAACACTTTATAGGCAGATGGGGGTGACAGAAATATAAACTTCAACATACCCTGGACTTATGTTTGGACTTCCTGTCTTTAGGTTTCTTCCCCTTCTTGTTGCTGGTAAAATAATGCAGTGTTCCATATTCCATCAAGGCGGCAAAAACAAAAATGAAGCAAACAGAAACAAAGAGATCCATAGCTGTCACATAGGAAACCTTAGGGAGGGATTTCCTGGCAATGGTACTCAGTGTTGTCATTGTTAGCACTGTGGTTATACCTACATTCAGACAAATAGGAAGAGAAGGAAAGTTATCAGGTGGTTTTATGGACTATTTTTTCATATAACAGACATCCTCTATGGGTCAGTAAATAAACAATTCATTAAAATTACTCTGATTATCATACTTTTGAGGGGAATAATTATTGCTGATTATAATTGTTACAATTTTGCAGTGGTAATCTAAAGCCTTTAAAAGATTTTATACTACATTTTCAGTCTTCCTTTAATATAGCAAAGACTTATTTTAAAAGAAAAAAATAATATAGAGTATATTAAAACTACTATAATTTTAATCATTTTTGAGGAATTTTTATTGATAAATAGAATTTTAGATTCCAAATTTATGTTTTCAATATTTTAAATAGTTTATGCTACTTATTACAATATAGTTAATATCACTAAAACTTTTAAAACATAAAACTTATTTTTATTGATTGATTTTTGAAAAGCAATGTGGCATAGTAGATAAATAATTCTCAGTCAGAAAAACATGGAGCATCCAAAGACTGTGGAAAATCATATGCAGCTCTGTGATCCTGGGCATATCACTTACTCTTAATTTCCTCAAATGTAAAATGAGTATAATAATACCTAACTCCCAGACTTGTGAGGATCAAATGAGAAAGAAAGCACTTATCACAGTGCTTGACATATAACAGGTACATAATACATGCTCATTCATTCCCCCATGTGTGTATGTATATGCACACATGCACACACATACAAATATATTATATACATATATGCATACAAACCTATTACATTTACTTACATGCATGCACAAATACATACACACATACCCACATATAAAATTTTATTTATGAACTGGACCTTGAAGGTATTTTAAGTGTGAAAATTTCCTCCACTGATGCAAATTATTTTTAACTTTAGGCTTAGTGAGTTATTTTGGGTAAGTGATATTAAATTACTTGACAGTCACATAGCTAATAAATATATATATATACACATATGTATATATGTGTGTGTACAAAATATTTAATTATATCAAATATGTTATTTTATTATATTCATGGTATACTGCAAAGTTAAAAATAAACTGTTCTAGGATCTACCTATAATAGCCTCATAAGGAAAAAAAATCATCAGACATCACTAGCAGCTAATTTTGAAACTGAGGAAGAGTTAGGTGACTAGCCTATGGTCACTTGTGAGTGTAAGAATAAAGAATTGTACCCAGGTCTTTCTCATGTAAATGTCAACATTCTACACATCCTAACCACTGTGTAACTAACTCCATGATCTGACATGGTCTTTTCACAGTAAATTAAAAAAAAAAAAACAAAGCTAATTCAAATTAAAAGGTGGAGTAAATAATAATGACATAATATTATTAACACTGAAGTGTTTATTAAAAGCAAGTATTGCATATGATAAATCTTTACCATTTGATAAAAGAAGAATATATTACGGGTATGAGACATCTATATAATTATAGTTTCACATTTTCAAAAATTAGGACAGAAATACAAATCTCTCTTTGATATCAATCATAACAACCTGTTAAGTCCCAATTATTATGTAGTACTTTTCATCATCCTATAGAAGAAAAAGAGTTTTTACATCAAAGATTTCAAAGTTTTAAAATATACACCATCTTCTTTTCTTTCTGTATTCACTCAGGGTAGTCAAAGGCAGATTGCACAGTTCTTTTCCCTTATATTAACAATACTGTAATTAAACTCTATTTGCATTTCAAAACTGTGGAGTAGTATTTGTTCTGATTTGGGTAGCAGAACATTTAGCACTTACAGCTATTAAAAATGAAAAAAAAATTGTGCTTTTTATTTCATTTGGACCTGTTATTTCATTGGTGTATAGAACCCACAATGAAGAAATCCCTTTTACCAATTATGATTAGCAATTTTTTTCAAGACATTATTTTGGAGAGTTGTTTGGAGGCACTAGAAGTTTAATTGAATTGTTCAATATCTGTTATAGGCAGGATTTGAATCCAAGTCTTTCTTAGGCAAGGATTCTCTTCATTACTATTTAAGTGATAGTATATTCAGTTGGCAAAATTAAACTTCACCTTCACAAAACCCATATTCATAGATTGAGGTTGGTAATGATAAATCTTCATTTTCATTTATTTCAACAAGCATTTATTATATAGCTCCAATTTTTGAGGAACTGTCTTTGATGTGGGACATATAGTCAGTAATGGTATTTATAGCCTAGCCTGGGATACTGAACAGTTATAAAATTAGTGCAGGGTAAGACAATGAATATGGTGGAACTCAAAATTATGTCCAGATCAGGGGCCACTTCAATATGCACTATAATATATTGCCTTTAGTTGAAAGCCTAAGATTTCAACCTTTGATTTTTTCACTCCAAATTCTCTGATGAATTTTTCCAACCTGTCCACATTTACTGAAGATTATCTGCCAGTTTGATATTGCTACAGCCTAGATTTTTGATGTGAAGACTTTGATAAATCAAGTTTCTGTTTAAATATTTCAAAATATTGAATATATGTAGTCACATGATGCTTACATAATTCATATTTGCTATTTCATAATACACTGTCATATGACATCATGTGTACTTAATGATAGAAATAACCTAACATTTTGTCACAGAAATAAATATGGAAATAAAGTCATATGAAAATAGACTTTTTCAGACCCCTTTAAAACAGTGAAATTTTAAAACTAAGAGAAAAACAGGATGATATAATGCACGGGGGAGGAAGAAAGTTATTGCAGTTAGTTGGCAAGCTTTTATTAAGTATGTTTCAGGCACTATACTAAACCCTGGGGATAGAATGCAAAAATAAATAAATAAATAAAATAAAACTCAGAGGTTTCTGTTCTCGAGAAGCTCATGCTGTTTGGCATAAACACAGCAATCTATCTTATCTATCTGTTTATATATATATATGTCTATATCTGTACATCTATAAAGAGAGAGACAGAGATGGAGACAGAGACAGAGAAAGAGACCAAGAGACACAGAGAGAGAGATGTGAGAGACATTCCAGGTACAGGTGGGCCCTATGGTCCTGGGATAACTTGAAAGCAATTGAGACTTCAGGAAGCAAATAACTAAATTGACACTTGCTGTTGGCAATTCCATAAGCACACTTAGTTCTTTTCTGTTTCTAAAGCTCTGTTAGCCTTCCTCTTCTTTCTTCTTCTTCCCCTCCATCTTTTCATTTCTATACTGAGCTTCCAAATAATGAAACTGCCTTTGGCAACTCAAGTCAGTGCCTTCTCAGAAGCTTGTCCTCTTAGAGAGTTGCCTAGAGTAACAGGAGACTAAAGGTCTTGGTGAGGATCACAGTAAATATATGTCAGAGACAGGACCTAAATTCAGACTAGGGTGGCTCCAAGGCCAGCTCTTCCTCCCTCAATTATACTAGGCTGCCTCAAAGGAAAAAGGATCTTTCCCCAACCTCTCATATATAATCCATTGATTAACTTCGTGGTTGGATCATTTACTCAATGAGTTGCTGTGAAGGACCCAGAACTCCATCAGCAAAGTGACTCCTTCCTCCCTGTACTACACACAATTTTTTAATTGCCAGGTCAGACCATAGAGTCTTTGTCATTTAGCTTGTCTAGAGACTACATCATTCTGGAGATTTCCTCGTCTCTAAATCCAGATAGATGGATACTGCTTACACAGAATTTTATGCTCTGTCCTCTGGAATTCCTATACTTGGATGTATCTCATAGTTTGCAGAGTCCAAACCATGCCACATCTGGCAGAAATAGGTTCTTCTATTGCCTTCAACCATTTTAAGCTCCATATCTAACTTCCCCCTGCCCGTCCCTGATGGACCAGTTTTCCAAAGACACTTTACAAATAAAATTGTCTTTGCCATGAATGTATGAGAGTTGTTTATCTGCATACTCATCTACCAGAAGCAGCTCTAGAGGCTCTGATGTTGTTCCAAAGGCTATTCCAGCACAAAAGAGCACTCGTAGTCCTTTAAGGTTTACAAAGTAGTATTTTGGAAGTATTACCTCATTTCATCCATATAACAGTCACTATTTTCCCCATTTTTCATAGAACAAAGCCCAGTTTCAGCTAAGCTAAATGACTTGCCTGTACATGGTTACAAAGCTAATATATCATTTGTTGTAAGTGGGAATCAAACCCAGTTCATCCCAACTCCTAGTTCCTATGCTCTGTTCACTTTAGTCTCTCATTTAATAACCCAAGGAAACTGATCATTTATCAAATACCATTTAAAATCCATAGAGTCATGCAGGCAAGCTTAAAAAAATAATTGCAAACCCAATAATACACAGAAAAATGTAAAATTCTATGCATATTGGAGACATAAATGGATTTCATATTAAAGTAATAAGCATAGAAACCTAAATAAAGGTAGGTATAGAATGCTATTAGCAACATCTACATCTTTGTCAGACTCCCAAGGCAATTTCTTTGCTAGTTGCATAGTTAGATGTCTTAAGCTTTAATATTGATGATTCCAAGTGATTTACATTTTACTATACATTATTAAAAGCAGATCTTCACCATATCAGGCAAACACATGAAGGGGCCTTTTGTGATTAAAAATAGAAATTCTGCCCTTAGCTTTCTATGCTTTTTCATGAAATCAGTATCAGTAGTCAGAGAGTTATACTTTTCACTGGAGTGAATCAATTGAACAATTCATTTACTAAGATAGATTAGTGAATCAATTGATTCACTAA
>NW_027186473.1:6122581-6138342 GCF_028583685.1 Petaurus breviceps papuanus
CATCTCTGTCTTTATCTCTCTCTCTTTCTCTCTGTCTGTCTCTCTGTATCTGTCAGTCTCTCTCTTTTACACACACATTTCACACACACATACACACAGTCACACATATATACATATTTTAATACTGCTTTTCGTAGAGTAGATTTCTCATAACCTTGTATTAAATATATCTGTTTCACCATTTTTTCATATTAGTTCTTTCCTGAACATCTGCAGGAACTAAAGTTTTACTTAGTGATAAATGTGTTGGAACTTAATATATGTTGGAAAGCCATAACAATGAACACGATAATAAAAACGGATCCTGTAGTTTCCTTTATACAAAGATAGAATCACATTGCAAATGAAAACTATTTTTAGACCATGAGTGGGGAACTTGTAGCCTCAAGTATTAAGGGCATTTGTTCTTTGAAGTTTAGATTCACTCAAAGGGCCACACTTGATTACCTGGAGGGTCACATGTGGCTTTGAGGTCACAGGTTCCCCACCCTGTCTTAGACCATTGAGCAGAAAGCAAAGAATTATCTTTTTCATGTAATTTTATGTGGGTTTTTTGGTAAATAATTCCTTTTTAGTAGTGTTACAAAAAATAAAATGTTTATATTTAAATAATTATAAATTTAAAAAGTGCAAATGGATACTGATTTCCTGAGAAGAAATATAGTACATATTTTTTTACAACTGTAGTTTGCAGTAAATTTAAGTTAAAAATGTTATTAAGTAATCAGTATATATAGTGATGAAAAGATCCAAATCAACACACCATTCCTCAGGGAATTTGTAGTCTCTTGGGTGAGTTATATGCACAGTTATATATAATTTTTAAAAATTGATATCGATGTTATTTCATTTTAAGTTCTTTTTTTTTTCTCATTCTTTCTTCTCAGCAAGAATAACCAAAACTTCCCATATTTTCTATCTTGGCTACTCTAATTCATCCAGTTTACATGACAAACATTCTCCTTTCTTATAGTAAATGAAAATTAGGAAGAGGATTAAAATTATCCATTAGAATGTAAACTCTTTGAGGTCTGATAACCAACAATGTATTTCACACAGTCTTAAAAGTTGTTGAATTGTATTTATTTATACAAATCTTAGTAATAGAGGCAAATCATGCTTCTGCAAAGCATAGACAACCCTAATACAGTTTTCCAAAACCTCTGTAAGAAAATATGACCATGGATTTTACATTTGTACCTATTTATGTTATTGAGATCTCACCTGACAAGCTCTGAAACATTGCTCAACCATGTCATAATATATAGTTGCTGCTTGAATAGCTTTAATGTTTACAAAGTATAATAACTGAGATTTCCAATTTAGCTTTGTCATGTAATTTTTTTAATGTTAAAAGGAAAAGATTGAATAGTTAATGGATTTTATATAGTGTCATCTATAATAGATAAACCTAACATGCATTGATGGAAATCAAAGAACATAAATTCCTCCTTTGCAATCATTAAATGAACAATCTCAGAATTTAAAATTACATAAAATTATGAATTATTTTACCACCTACAGCTGGAAAACTCCAGTGGGCAGGAATGTTCATCCATAGGGAAGTTATGTAGCTGAAGATAGCATTCAGCGTTAATTGTCAACCTAATTTAAAGAAACAAAAATATGATAAGTAACAAATAATATTTAAGCATTGGATGCATTGGGATATTTATGAGATAAAATCTTTTTACAGTAAAATGAACACTGAACAGTCAGCTAGATATAATACCAAACTTTCAGAATAGAGCCATTATCAACAAGTTCAACAGTTTTTGCATTTGGCAAATTGTAATAAAAATGAGAAAATTTCTGGAAATAACAAGAGTACAATGTTTACATTCCACTGTATGCCAGACTTTATGGGAAAATGAGATTGATATTACCAGTATGTTTTCTAGGTAAAATTCCTGTACTTATAAAACAAATTTTTAAAACTAGGTTTCAATGATGCACAGTTTAGAAGGATATGCCTAACAGGGGCAAAATGTGTGTTCTTAATTGTTAGGGATCAAAGAAAATAAATTTAGGAAATTTGGGTCTTTGAATCACATCTGTATTTGGTTCTTTTTTAGCATAACTAACTCACAATGATGAAAATAATGTAATCATAGAATTTCATAGCTAGAAAGGAATCTTTGAGATCATCTAATACAAAACTCTCATTTTATAGATGAGGAAAGTGAATGATATTTACTATTTGCTAGGACTCATGAGATAAAGAAAACAATCTTTTTGTAACACTGAATTTTAATATTTTAGGTATTAATTTCTACCTAAGAGAGTTTATTAAGTTGTGAATGTCTAATGGAGAATGTATGGGGTTGTATATCCAAGGGGCTAGGATGGTAGTCCCAGTTCTATCACTGGATAAGTCATGCAATAGTTTTGTGACTCAGTTTTTCTAGCGTTAGTATAGTGGTGAATGCATTTATTCTCCATCTTAACATCTCAAGGAAGTAGTCATCTGAAATTGGTATAGTTAGGGACAGCTAGGTGACTCAATCTAAAAATAGAGCACAAGCCTCGGAGTCAGGAGGACCTGACTTCAAATCCAGCCACAGACACTTAATACAAAACTAGCCATGTGACCTTGGGCAAGTCACTTAACCCCGACTGCCATCCAAAAAGCAAAAAAAAGAAATGGTATAGTGGATGATGATGTAGAGACAATGAGATGGTACAATGGATAGAGGACTGGTCCTGAATTCAGGAAGACTTCTCTTCCTGAATTCAACTCTGGCCTCCAAGGCTTACTAGCTCTTTGACCCAGTTTCCTCATCTTTAAAATGAGCTGGAGAAGGAAATGGCAAATTACATAAGAAACTTTGCCAAGAAAACCCCAAATGTAGTTACAAAGAATTGGACATGACTGAACAATAACAACAACAGTGAGGTGTAGAGATAAGGAAGAGGGAGGAGGAAGATTGGGGATAGTGGTGGTGGTGGTGATGATGATGATTCAACATCCTTACAATTCTTTGTGATTTGTAAAGTGCTTTTACATAAATAAATGTAAAATTTCCATTAAACCAAAGGATAACAGAGAAGAACGTGATGTGTGTGAGCAGTTCATTGCATAATTAACTACAAAAATTTCCATAGAAGTGCAAAGAATGACACCAGAGAGTCATATGGCTGAGTAGAGGAGGGGGGTATGGTGGCGGTGATATATAGTGTAACTTCCAGACAATCTTCAGGCTCCATTAGTATCTACACAATGTCAACAAACAAAGAAGGACCTAAGGTAGACTGCTGAGAATATCTGAAAAGATATGGGGGAGTCAGAAAGGTTGAGCAGTCACAGATGGGTTATTCATTCTTGGAGGGCATTCCTATTTTGTTGATAATTATAGATCAATTGAAGTATCAACTCTTTTTATTTGGATACCATGACAAATTATGAGGTGATTACTATAGGTATGATAGAAAGTAAATATCAAAGTGTATTATTTTCTAAGAGATGAATTGCTAGACAGGTCAAAAGTATCATTAATATCACTCTAAACACAATTGTTTCTGGGAATGGATGAGTGGGGTTGGACAAACACAAAGTGTGAAAGTTGCAATTGGCATGTACACAAACATCGGAAGAACTTGGTAGATTGTCAGTAGGAAATTGACTTCCACCTGTACCCTCTGTCAGAATTTGCATAACTAAATCTGGAAGAGGTTAGCACACTGTGTTCTGAATAAAAAGCTACCAGGTCATCAGTATGCTTGTGAATCAGCCAATAATCCTAATGGAATATCTAGTTAACTTTAGTATGTAGCTCATTTCTCCATCTCCTCAGATATTCTGTACTTTGGAACCATTTCTTATCTTACTCTCTCCTGGAGACATAATAACAGCACCGAGTTTTTATTAAAATAAATAGAATTCCATGCTGGTCTCATCTGCACTGGGTAGAGCAGAGGAAAACACATTTGAATCACTAGAATAAGCTTGAAATCTCTTTCTATAACAAGTTGAGGTGCAAATGGGCATAAAGTACTTTAAAAGAGATGTTACAATTTTTAGAAAGATTAAATACGTCTTAAGATAGATTTCAAATTGGCTTTTATGTTCAATGCAAGCTTTTAGATACTTGATAACATAGATATTAGTGACATTATTTTGACACTTAAGATTTAATATGTTTCACAAATTAAGCACTCCAAAAAAAGTTTCAGCAACTGATAATTATCAGCCACTTATATCTAGTAATGTCAGAGGAGAAAATGTATCCAGGAATAACTGCTTTCCCTTTTAATAGAGTTTCTTTTAATGCATCTTATGGATGATGTTTTTAATGTAAATTTAGAATGTAGTTCAATTAAATTTAAAGCAAAACTCTTAAATATCTATTATTAATTACTTTCCAGCACACGTTTATCACATTTTAGCTCAAACAAGAATATTCAAAATGGTAATATATATGGATTTAATTGAAAAAAAACACCACACCATTTAAGGCTTTTGTTATTTGATTATAAAGTTCATTGAAAAATATTTCTCCTGAGTTGATCTAAAATTTGTCATTGGATCATTTTATTTGTAGTATTTTCAAGTACTTTGATGTTGTTTTTTTTTTTCTCAGCCATATGAATCAAAGAGACCCTGAGGTGCTAAGGGTTTTCACAAAGTGTGATAAGGGCATTTTTGGAGGAGCTAGACAGAAATGGGGAAGATCCCAGAAGAAAAAGTTTCACATTTAAAACCAAACAAAATTTTGTTCTTATCATGGGATATTCATCTATAAATATTGGATACAACTTTCGATGGCATATGTTATAGAATGAGAAAACTGTAAGGCTAGGAAGGATCTTGAAAGTCATTAAAAATTATATTAAAGCATGGGTTCCTCTGGCTTCAGTAACTCCCTAGAAAAAGACATGGTCAGAAAAAATAAATAAGCCTCAAAGTACATATTTCATCCCTCCCTTCTATCCAATCATAAAAACTCTGTATAAAATGCTTTTGGGGAAAGTATAGGATTCACATTTGGGAAAGATTTATATATAAATATATATACATATATATATATATATATATATATATATATATATATATACACGCACCTCTAGAAAAGGACTAACTCTAAGGTTTGGAAATTTTGCAATGGAGTAAGAATAAGTTGTTAAAAATCTCTTTGATGTACAGCTTGTAATTAAATGGATACATAGACACACATGCATATACATGCCCATGAATGGGCATGTACGTATGTGTGTTGTATGTGTGCATGTCTGTGTGTGTTTAGAGAGCTTTAGGAGAAGCAACAAGAGGAAGAAAATAAAAAGACTTCATGATGACTGGAGAATCTATGGTTATCCTTGTCTTATCATGGGAGTTGAGCACAGTGACTAAGGGGATGTGGGGAATATAGGGAGAAAGATCCTATAAAAGCATATTTATAAACCTAGCTAGCAGTAGTTGTGGAGAGGAGTCATGTTAGAGGGCACATCAAAAGTCATCATTCATTCATTCATTCAACATTTATTAATCACCTATTGTGTGTATTTGTGTGAGAGGGGAAAATGCCTTAGATACTGAAGGAGTTAAGACATAGTCCCTTCCCTCTTGGTTTCTAGCTAACCATACTGCATGATATTTCATAGGCTCATAGAAGAAGAGTAGAAAGGAATCTCATAGGCCATCTAATTCAATTCCATGTTAGAGAGAAGGAAACTCAAGTATGGAGAAGTTTTATTTTTAAGTACATTTCAGAGATAAAAATAACAAAGTAGTGTGTGAGGTTTATTCAGAAAAGGTAAGAAAGGATTCACAAAAGAAGTACAAATCAATTAGGAATTGAAAGATAGGTAGATATTAAATAGTTAGTCTATTAGGAACATTCCACAAATAGGGCATAGTATGATCAAAAGCATATAAGTTGATGAGCATGGGATGCGGGTGGTATTTAGCAAGACTATTGGTGTTTTAGTTATAGAAGACAGCTGTTTAAGTTTGTTGAAACACAAAGTAAATAGACGTGGATAACTGAGGTGAAGATAGATAGTGAAGTAGACCCGAATTGTGGGACTTAGATAAGAATTTTAATGAAAATCAAATAGTCCTTACTTAATAAATAAGGAGCCACTAAAGAGTTGGAAGTAAAGGAGCAAAGTGATGCATCGCATGAAAAAAGTATGCATGTATGTTTATACACACGTGCGTATATATACATATGTGTACATATGTGTGTACACATGTGCGTGTACACACATATGCTGGAGGCTATTGAAATAGTCCAGGGCAGTGAGAGTAAGGAGGAGGGGCCTGATGAAAGGAGTACAGAGGGAGTTGTCAGGATTCGGTAACTGATTATGTAAAACCAATGTTATGAATGTATGGAACAGGGTGAATGACAGTGCAAATAAATAAAGAAAAGTCAAAAGGAGTAGCAGTTTTTAGAAAGAAATATAAGTTTGGTTTCAGACACTTCAAAAGTATGACAATGACAAATTTAGGAGCAAATGTCTTTTGGCTGATAGGAGCTACAAGTTTGGGCCCAGGAGAAAAAAATAATAGTTAGCATTGGGAATATATAAATAGAGTTATTTTAATAGAAGCAGTAGTTGAAACTGGAAGAGTATGTTTGCCATAGAAGAAGGACAGAGGTTAAATAAAAGAGCCAAAGTCATATTCTTGGGGTCCTCACACACACATATTAAGGGGTTAAGGATAAAAAAAAATGAGTAACCAAAGAAAGAAAGAAATTAAAGATGGGGGGGGGCAGGGTGAGTCAGTGGTGTGTCTGAAGCCAAGGGAGAAGAAAAAAAGAAGGAAGTAGAAACCCATGTAAAAATTGGAGAAATGACAATGAGAATGAAGAATCAAAAACAAATCTATTGAATTTGGTGATTAGGAAGAGTGTACTTTAAGAAATCAAATTAATTAAGAAAATAGGATAAGGATTTTGAATGCAAAAAAGTTAAAATATTTAAATCAGGGTTGTATAGGTATTGGAGTTAAACTACTTTTTAAAAAAGTGATTTCACATTGAATGGAAAGCTAGAGATATGATAGTTTAATATGTTAGACAACACAAGGAATTAATTATTTTTTAACACCTTAGGGTGAAGCTAAAGAAGGTAAATTACTTTCTAGATATAATAATGATGGGGAGGGAGGTTAGAGGCTAAAATCTGAAAAGTAAATATTGTTTGAGCATATTTCCAGATTGGTCTCCAAAATCGTTGGATCAGTTTACAATTCTACCAACAATGATTAGTGTCCCAATTTTTCCACATCCTCTCCATCATGTGTTTCTTTCCTCTTCAATCATTTTAGGCAACCTGGTAGGCATAAAAGGATATCTCAATGTTGTTTTACTTTGCATTTTAAATCAATAATGATTCAGAGCATTTTTATATGACTATAAATCATTTTTATATCTTCAATCCATATTGATACTTCCTGAACTAAATAACTGAAACATCTGTATATTGGCAGGTCTGGCTTTAGGCAGACCAGGTTGGCACTTATGTGATTTTATTGAGATTCTCTGCAGAGATGCTCCTTTTGTCAAATGCCTCCCTTTACAGTCTTCCTTTAGTACCTGAATCTCTCACCATGAATTATTGCTCTTTCTTGAACATTAATAACATTAACATTAAACAAAACAAAAAAGGATGCTATTGATGGAGAATAGTACATTGACCCATTACTTTAATATTACAGTGAATTGGTGATCTGGCTAGTGTGGCTCCTCCTGTCTGCCACTGTAGATATGAGTCTATACAATAATTATTTATTAAGCAATTACTATGTGTAAGACCCTATGTATTACAGGCAAAAAAAGACAAAAATAAAATAATGCATTGTAATGGGAATGCAAATTTGGAAGATCTTCCCTGCCCCTAGGCTAAAGTGTACCTGAAGCCTGGGGTGGGAGGTTTGTTTTTCAGTAGATACTTCTTGATTGGCCAGTGGGTCCAAAAGGTTGTTACATTCTCTGAGCCAGGAGAAGGCTATATAAGCCCTGATGTGTAGCTTTGTTTTGGGGGCTCACTTTGAGAAGTGTTCTGTGATTTGATCTGTATTCTGGGAAGCCGTTGTCCAGGGGCCCCCCAGCTTTGAAAAACCCAGATGCTGATTTGGTATGGATGTAATGGTTGGACAGTTTGGAAATCTGTCTACTTGATCTGTTTCTGTCTTGATAATTCTGCCTGTATACTTTGAAGTTCGGGGTGCTGACCCTTTTCCCCTGAACAAGGTAAACGATATATGTCTGACTGATTAAAGTAAGCTTGTTAACACATTTTGAGTTGCTTTCCTTTAACAAAGCAGATCCAAGAACCTGTGGTGGCGGCAAACCCTGGGGGCGTTTGGGGTGCTTGCCGCTACATGCACATCCTCCTGAAGGTGGTGAACACCATCTGAACACAGATTAAGCATAACACAGGATAGACAAGGAAGGTGTAAAATAATCTATTAGATAAGAGTCCTTTGAAATATATGGGAGGGGGAGGAGAAGCACTAATAACTGGAGAGGGGTGATTGTCAATCTACTAATTCTCACTCACCCTTGCTAAATGATTAAGTACCTTTTGGATCATTCATCATTCTTTATGACATTCCTTTATGACATCATGAAAGTCATGATGGATACAATTCTACAGCCCTTTTACTCCTGCCATGGATTTTCCCATTTTTCTTTGTATCAATTACAACTTTCATTTTATAAAGAAGCCTCATTATGTCCATTAGTACCTTAAAGTAGCATGAATTAATTTATCAACTTAGGTAGAAGAGAAAGGGGTCTGAGGAAGTGGTATATAGAACAGCTATATTTTTATGGGGATTTTGCAAAAAAGGAAATAAAGGAAGAAAAATCTTTGATAACAAGCTGAGCAGCAGGGTAGGCTTTGGTAAGGTGCCAAAATGGGGAAGCTTGAATAATCTGGGGATAGTAAGAAATTGGAGTGGCAAATACATATATATGTTTGCGTGTTGTTGTTTTTACCCCCGTAGGAAAACCAATGTATTGTTTGGGCAGGTAGCTGATGCAGTGCTTAGAGTACAGGGCCTGGAGTCAGGAATACTCTTCCTGAGTTGAAATCTGGTTTCAGACACTTAGTAGTTGTATGATCCTGGGAAGTAACTTAACCCTATTTCACTCAGATTCCCATCTGTAAAATGAACTGGAAAAGAAAATGGCAAAACACTATAGCATAATTGGTAAAAAAACAAAAAACAAAAAAAACCAAATGAGTTCACAGAGTCAGAAATGACTGAAATGACAGAAAAACAAAAAACAACATATTGTTTAAGGGGAATTTTGGGAAGTGCTAGGGATTCTATCTGCACCTTGCTTTCTGGTCATCATTTGTAAATATGACTTATTCATCAACTGCTAACCATCCTTGTAAAATGAATGCATTTTTAAAAATTCCGTAATCCCTTTCTTTTGTGACTTTTATGTATAGAAGCTTGTCTGTAAACTCTATGTGTAAAAATGTCATTTCTGTATGTGCTGTTTCTAAATAAAGAAAAAATGTTTAATGGATTAAAAAACATTACTATGGATAAAGGGATTAAGACCAATATTTTTAAGTGAAAATAACAACAACATAAATATTACCTTAAGGTATAGAGAACTCTTCCATCACTCCATATTCGAAGCAGTCTGTTTGGAGTTGTTATCCAATGAGCATCCGATTTTCTTGAGTTTCTGAAGAAAGTATCAGGGATCCAAATTTTCCCAACCATGTTGCTATTAAGCATCAAAACTTTCATTGTGCTATTAAATCTTAAGCGACTATCAAACCAAGTTTGGGCAAAAATTATATCTATAGTATATTCCTGAAAAGAAAACCAGAAATATAAGGGCATATTAGGATTTTTTTTTTATTTGATAGCCATATCTTGCATTTCCTTAATTTGTATGAGGTCAACCTCTTCTACCAACTTGTAAGCTCTTAGCACAGTGCCTGGCACATAGTAACCATTTAATCAATATTTATTAATTTTTGACTGAAGTTTACTAGATCTTTCTAACTTGCCAAGGACCTAAGTTTCTTAACCAGTGTTTTAATCAGGGATCCTTTTGAAAGTCTGTGGACTCCTAGGAATAATATTTTTAAATACAGTATATAAGATTCATAAAATTACAAACAAAACAATTATATTTAAATAGTTATCAGCATTAAAACAACAACAGAAACAAACAAAAATCACAGTGGACCCAGGTTAAGAACTCCTGACCAAATGCCATGCTTTCTATACATGTCTCTCTCTTTTTTTCCACGTAGATATTTAAAGCACCTCTTCTTTTGTGGATAACAACTAACATTTATATATATATATATATATATATATATATATATATATATATATATATAAATGTTTTAATATGTGCTTATGAGATAATGAATTTTTTTTAAGCAATCAGGGTTAAGTAACTTGCTCAAAGTTACATGGCCACTTATTTCTGGGTGTGGTGCTGAGTGTCCAAGCCTGGGATTTGATCTCCAGGTCATCCCAACACTGGAGCCAGTGCTCTTACTCGCTGAGCCACCTGGCCACCCCTAAGCAATTGGGGTTAAGTAACTTGCTCAAAGTTACACGGCCAGGTGTTTCTGGGTGGGTGCTAAGCGTCTGAGCCCGGGATTCGATCTCCAGGTCATCCTGACACTGGAGCCGGTGCTCTTACTTGCTGTGCTACCTGGCTGCCCCGAGATCATGAATTAAAGCAAAACATTTTTCCTTGCTCTCATAGTATCTCAAAGTTCTTATAAATAACATTTTCTATTGTGGGAAATGACCAATATCATAATGAATGATATTCATTTCCCATTAAATGATTAAATGATAAATGTAGGGCTAAAATCCTTGATTCTCGTTTAGTCAATCATGTTTAAATTCATGTTCAGATTTATGTCAATTTTAGTAGCAATTAACATGTATGTTATCTGATAAAATACTGCATCTAATTCTCCATAACCTGTTTTTATTGTTTGCTTTAAGTAAAGATACTCAACACTTAAAATTCTTCTTCTCCTCCTCCTCCTCCTTCTTCTTCTTCTCCCTCCCTCCCTCCTTCCTGTCCTTCCTCTCTCTCTCTCTCTCTCTCTCTCTCTCTCTCTCTCTCTCTCTCTCTCTCTCTCTCCCTCTCTTTCTCTCTCTGTCAAAAATATGAACCAGTGCTTTAAGAAGGGCTGAAGGGGCCACAAGTAGAAAACGTTTAAGAAGCACTGTACATATGTATGTATGTGCATGTGTATAAGTATGTATATATGTGTATGTTGAATATATGCATATATATTTCATACAAGCCAGAAATTCTTACCCAAATTTCCCTTTGGGTAGTCTGAGCACTATACAATGCAAGCAATGTAATGTAAGACACCTTCCATGGGAGAATTACTTAGTAAGATAAAAGTAGGTATAATTATAGACTAAATATGAAGAATCTGGTATTGTTTTCATTGTGAGGAATTTCCAATTCCCTATAATGCAAACAATTTGTTTATGATATAATAATGTCCTATCAAATTACATGAGATACAGAGCGTTCAAGTTACCTTACCTGTCAAGCAACACATAACTAGTACGATTTAGAGGTAGGATTTTTATCCTATGCTTCAGACTCCATACTCAGCACTTACTCTACTATGTCTCCAAGCCTCCTCTCAGGAATAATAATAATTACAATTGAAAGGAAAAACATTTAAATATGATGAATCTGTATGATTTTAAACAGTGTTAATTACATTTTAAGAGACCTTGGACACAGAAATGCTATTTTTACAAATAGGACATATTCTTTGCACTCAAATGACTATTCCCTATTTAATGGTTCATTGAATTAAGGAGGCCAGTCTGTTCAATTTCAAATGCAATAGAAGAAAGTATTAAGTTATCATCTCTATTGGACACAATTTATTAACATGGTAATAAAATCTTTGCACTCTATGTTGCTGCTTCCTGCACTGAATTCCTACCTGGATGCTTTGTCAAGGAAAGGCAATGGCTCTGTATTTTCAAAGGCTATGGCAAGAAATTGCCAGTTTTGGTAAGTTCTGTGAATCTAGAAAGGCTTAGAGTGGAGGCGTGGTGATGGGTTGGAGTTCTATTATGTAAGGCCTCTTAGTATCAAGTTCACTGAAGGGTGATTTCTACCTCCTGCCCCACCCCACTCCATCAATCACGTGTACACATGCACACACACACACACACACACACACAGGGTATCTTGGAAAACCTACAAAGACACAGAAGAGCTGTACTTGGAATCAGAGGAAGGAAAATCCATACTATGAAAAACATAAATACTGAAATATAAAACTCCTTAAAGTAGCTACTAGAGACTCTTAAGTCTGTAAAGAATTAAGTAAAGACAGCATAGGAAAAGTGACATCTTATATTTTGTTATTGTTGCTGAAAGTACCTATAATGAGCATTAACGTGATACCTTAGCCTTTAGAAAGTTTTTCCACATTGGAGATCTTTAACTAAACTCTGAATGACTGCTTATCAGGCAAATATTTGTGATCCATGTTAAAGTTTGATTTTGATTTGCTAATCTCTGGGGTCCCTTACAAAACTGAGATACTATTCTGTATTATTTATAATAGACCTAAGTATTGAAGTCATTAAAAAAAATATACTGTATAATAGTAGCGTCAAACTCTTCTAGAAATGAGGCTCACTAAACATGCATAAGAATTCTCACGGGCTGCATACTGACCGAGAAAACCACACCTGCCTATATATTTCTTTTTCAAAAATAATATGTCAACACATTAATATCAGAAAGGAATTTGATATGGTTTGGGCCACATACAGGAGTGTTTTGGACCACCTGTGGCCTGTTTGATATTTTTGCTCCATAGTGAATCATGGATAAGGTCACATAATTGCCTACTTCATATAATGTATGTTTTAGGACTCTCCAACTTCTTTCACATTAAGTAATAAGTACTTTTTTTCTGGTGATGATTCTAGAAAAGTAATGTGCTGAACGGCAATCACAAAGTCCAACTGGACTACTTGCTATCTCCTAATCAGGCCCTCAACTTTCACTCATCTGTGGCCTGGCTTGTGCACTTTCCTGTTCCTGGCATATCTGAATTCCCCAGTTTTCCTTAGTGAGCTCTTCCTCATGCTTTAAAGTCTAATTTAAATGCCACCTTCTCCATTAAGTGTTCCCTGATTATTCCCTTCTCTCTTATGTCTCATTTAGCACTATCTACATAGGATTATATGGTTAGGGCTTTAGCACTTGTAGTGGGATGGAAAGTTGGCAGGGTTTAGTTCTAACCCTTACAGTTTCATGGAGGAGGAAGAAGAGGCCATGGAAAGTAAAGTGAATTATCCAAGATCATCTAGAGGGAAGACAACAAAGCCAGGATTTAAAGCCCTTGTCCTACCTAAATCAGTACTCTTTGATTTGCACAGGCCTAGGCCTCCAACATGTTAAAACATTTGCCCTGTTTTACTTTAAGCCAATTTAATATGTCTGTGTGTTTAGCAAATCCCAAAGCCACTTCTCTATTCATTTTGCCATGATGCTTCTCATCTAATTGTGTATAGTAGAGAAATGATCCATATACAAATAACTATATGTACCATGCACACATGTATGAGAAGCAATATTGGAATGAAGATGACCTGGGTTCCTGTGGTCTCATTCCCCTCCCCCCTCCCACCCCTGCCATACAAACAATGGTTTTATAACTCTGAGCAAATAACTTAAACTCTGGAAGCCCTAAGCGACTCCTAAAACAAGAAGTTGTAGAGGTGTCAAGACAACCTGACTCTGTGGAGGAAGTTTCTTCATCTTTGAGTTCACTATACTAATGACATCTAAGGTCTTCTTTTTATCTTTTTCCCTAAATACACTCACACACACACACACACACACACACACACACACGAGAGAGAGAGAGAGAGAGAGAAATAAAGCAAAGAACATCAAGTATCTATTCTGATTGAATTCTTATTCTATTTTTTTTCTCAGCTAAATCAATATTCAGTTTCCCACAGGCTTATGCCAGACCTGTTATTTGTCCCTTGCCAAAATTTCAATATTGGATCAAAATCAATTTGTCCAAATCACACTGACTTGTGACTGGGCTTCAGAAAGTTACAGAAAGAATACATTTTTAAATTAAAATGCACAAGCCAGTGGAGCAGTTATGTTGATAAGAATGACATTAAGACTTTTCATGAATAAAAAAAGTTATCACATTCAGATGTGAACATTTTATAAGGAACAAGAAATTCTCTCAGTAATCAGAACTGTACATATAAATGTGTTGCTTCTACTAAGGGACCACCTCTTGTGATAACAAAATAGAATGGTTTTCTTTAGCCTTTATGTAATTCAATTCAAAAGTACATTAAGGATTTCTTCATCAGAAGCTGATGAAATAAGAAGCAATCCCACTTGTACCATTCTCATTTACTTTATCTATTGCAGTGATCAACTTTGTAACAAATATTCTGCACTGCCCCTCCCCCCCGCCCCATCACACCGCCTCTCACCCACCCCCTTCACTCACTGATTCTGGTACTAACAGAATTCATTCATTCTTTTCCCCAAAGATAATTTTCTATCAACTTTATATTCTAGTAGGATCTAGCTCGTTGTTCTCAATGTATATAACATTCTCTTTATCATTCTTTCCCTGGAGGAAAAGGCCTTAAAGTATGGATTGTGTCAATCTTCCTCAGATTCTACATCTTCATTTGTACCAATAAAATGTGGTTGTGCCATATATCCCTCACTAGTGTCTGGAGCACAGGAATGATGATGACAATGATAACAATAATAAATATTATTAATCCATTAACAATTATCATATAAGCTAATATTTATATAGCATTAACTTTTTTTGGAAAATACTATTTTATACATTAATTCCTTTAATCCTCACAAAAACTTTTAATAGTGAGGAAAAGGATGACCAGAAAGGTTATGTGACTCCCCTGCTGTCACACAGGTAGTAAGTGGCAATCTGGGATTCAAACCCTGGTTTTTGGATCACAAATTCAGGGCTATTTCTACTAAAATAAAGCTGCCTGTTGGCAGATCATGGTTTCCTAAGTATATGGAATTGTAAGTGCAAGCAAGGTGGGATTTTTGTTGATTTCTTTCTGGAGTTCAGTTTTCCAGGCTCAGGCTATATTATGAACATCTGAAGGATTGATCTCTTTTTAGTTCTCATGATTCACAGCTGTGCTGAGTTACATAGATTTTCTACCTACTGGCTCTGAACCAATCAGGAGCCAAGTCTTTGTTATATATTCTGGAAGGTTGGAATTTTGCTTTGTGGATTTGCACATGAAAAGGATGGTTTGATTTCCTGGTTGATACTCTGAGTACCAATATGTTCAGCCCCCCCCCCCCACTACTCAGATGTTGTCTGTGCACCCTCAATCCAGTGATGTATGTAGAATATATAGCAATATTGCTTTACTCAGACAGTTGGAGCCTTGTCTGTTAGTCTTTGTGCTAATTTCTTTGTATTTGTGCTAATTTTTTTGTGTGTGTGTTCTCCAAGTACAGTGTGCTGATCTTTCCCCTGAACTAATAAATGTAATTAAAAGTAGGATTATTAACTTCTTTTGAGCAGTCTTTCCTTTGAAAGCAGATCTAAGAACCTGTGCTAGCAGGCCATCCTGGGTGTGCTAGGGTACTTGCCAATACATGAATCTGGTTCTAGGAACTCAAACTACTATAAAATCAGGAAACCCCAAATACTTCTCTCTGTCTCTCTCTCTGTCTCTGTCTCTGTCTCTGTCTCTCTGTCTGTCTCTCTCTCTCTCT
>NW_027186473.1:6138442-6145274 GCF_028583685.1 Petaurus breviceps papuanus
CTCTCTCTCTGTCTCTCTGTCTCTCTCTCTCTCTCTGTCTCTCTCTCTCTCTCTCTCTCTCTCTCTCTCTCTCTCTCTCTCTCTCTCTCTCTCTCTCTCTCTCTCTCTCTCTCTCTCTCTCTCTCTCTCTCTCTCTCTCTCTCTCTCTCTCTCTCTCTCTCTCTCTCTCTCTATCTCTCTCTCTCTCTCTCTCTCTCTCTCTCTCTCTCTCTCTCTCTCTCTCTCTCTCTCTCTCTCTCTCTCTCTCTCTCTCTCTCTCTCTCTCTCTCTCTCTCTCTCTCTCTCTCTCCTGAAATACCTTGTAACTTAAACTCTACACAAAACATCTCATGGTTCTCTCACCTTGGAGATAAAACCAGTGTGGGATGCCATTCAAGATATTGCATCATTTATGTACTCCACCATCTGACATATATGACATATATTTGGGTCTCTAACTTGTGCTGAAAGTCTTAGATGTATTATTTCTATTAGCAATTTTCTTTTATCCTGCAACACCTTGTATACTACATTCACTTGTGGCCTGCTTTTTTCTAGACTAAAGAGGAAGAGAAGAAAGAAACAAATTTTCCTTAAAAACTGACCATGTGCCTGGCACTGGGCTAGGTCCTTTACAGATATTATATCATTTGTTCTTCATGACTACTACAGGGAGTAGATGCTATTGTTATCCCCATTTTACATTTGAGGAAATTGAAGCTGACATGGTAACTTGCCCAGGTCATAAAATTAGAAGGTGTCTTTGATAAATATGAACTCGGGTCTTCCTGGATTCAGGGCCAACAATTTCTCCACTGGGTCACCTTGCTGCTTCTAGAAAAACAACTAAGTTTGTTTGTTCTACAATGCTTTGAATAGTGCTTCGCATATAGTCAGTGTACATTAAATGTATACTGACATAAATAACAACATCAACATAACACCTTCAAATATTTGCATAACAAAGCTTCTTTAGATTAAGATTATTTTCTATTCCTAATTATTCTTAAACTTATTTTACATTATGTAATTTAATGACTTTGTTTTACAAAATAGAATTGCTATTCCCTATTTTTCTTTTGTTAAATCACATAGGAAGAATTTCATGTCTTGAATTCTTTTTTTTTGAAACCCATGTAAAAATTGTGCCCAATTCAATTCAATAAATATTTCTCAAGGGCCTACTCTGTGCTAGGTACTAAAAGAAAAAAAAAGACAGTTTTTACCCTTGAGGGGCTTGTAGCCTTGAGACTTACTATTATATGGAGGTTCAGATAACCATACAAGATTAAAAGTACAAGTTAACTATAAGAACAATAAATATATAATGAAGTTATAGAGAAAACATTATGAATGATGTGGAGGAGAAGGGGGATCAGAAGACATTATGTCCTCCTTAGAGGACTAGAATAGGTTCCATGGAAGAAAATGGCATCTAAGCTAAGTTAGGAAAATGTCATCAAGCAAAAATAAGCAGTAAATAAAAGTCATTTATTACAGATATGGAGGTCAGTATGAGAAAAAGCAGGATAAATTTTGTGAAAACTGGTATTGTGGTGAGAGAATATTAAAGACTAGTAGACAGAAAGATAATGCAGTGCTTCACTGGACTGAAACTCTCTGTTCATGAAAATCAGAGCAGCAAAGAAATTTCTAATGTGCCTTGTTGACAGTTGCAAATTCAGCATCTCTGCTTCATGCACAAAGAGCTCTGGGGGGCAGCAGCACAAGAGCATGTCAAGCTATGTGTTAACAAAAAAGGCCTAGAGGTAGGGAGAGGTGTTAAAAAAAAAAAGAATGGATTTTCAATGTAGGGAATGGCATTGGCAAAATGTCATTATTTTCAGTAGTTTCTACCTTTCTTCTTGTTAGCTTCCCTGGCTGGAAAATGATAATAAGGCACTTTTTCCTTTTGGGTTTGGGTGGGAAATTGCTTTGACTTGGGCAGCATTTGTTGTTGTTCTTCATAATCAGAGGACAAATATGACTTCACTATGTTGGGGTCAATGTACGATGTGTTCAACTGTAATTGATCAGTTCAGTATGAGCTCAGAAGGCTCAGATTGGACACAAATAGTCCACATGAGCATTTGGAGGGTAGATGTCTCTAAATTTGTGCATCTCACATATCTTTTGAGTTATTGCAATTCTGCATAGCTCCTTCTTTGAAACAGGCATGCCACACTGGAAAGTCCTTTGCCAGGGTCTCTCTTGTCTCACAATCAACACCTAATTCCTTCAGAAATCCCTTTAGAGTATCCTTGTACTGCTTCTTCTGACCTCCATGTGAGTGCTTGCCTTGTGTGAATTCTCCATAAAATAGTGTTTTAGGCAAATGTACCTTACACAGTTGAACAAGATGGCCAGTACATCTGAGTAACATGCTCGGCAGTAGAGCTTGAATCCTTGTCAATTCAGTGCAAGGAAGACCTCAGTGTCAGGTGATCAGTATTAAAGAGGGCACAAATGAAATTAAATGCACTAGGGTATGAGGGAAGAAGGACTGAGATTATGTGCAGTTGAAAATATGCTTTAGGTTCAATGTTATTCTGAGCCTCCAAAGGAATAGATAAGCTGATCTAGGATGTTATATCTGTTTAAGTGGAAAACCAAACAAAATAGAACAGATAAAAGGAAAACAAAACAAACAAAATATAAAAACCAGGATGAAATCATGCCTTCTACCTCCTAGGAGGTCCAGGATCCAATCAGAGTGCCCAGCTACTGGGAGGATCTACTGCAGAGAATTGAACTTGTGTATTGGAAATGCATAACGGCTATACTGTCAACCTAGTTAGAGTGATTTCTACTATTCCAAAGAGAGTCTTATGATTAGCAGAGTCTAACAGTGGAAGAGCCCAGATCATGTTGCTGCAGGACCTGCATTCAGATCCTGTTTCTGATGTTCATCATCTGTGAGACCTCTGACAAATCATTTAACCTCCCTGTGATGCATTTTCCTCAAGCATTTGTGGTCCCTTCCGGTTCTATAGCTTCTCTGCTACATCTTTATAATTGAACTTAAGGATAAATGGATGCAAGAGGGAAAATGGGTGTGAGGAATGGTTATTAATAATCAAGAATTTGGAGGGAGCTCTCCCCTACTTCTAGAGTCCTTTAAAGGTTCAGTCTTTTTCTTCAGGACATCACTGATAATGAGATTGCATTAGCGCTCCTCAGTCTTGTTAAATGTTCCATTCTGGTAGAAGCTATTGATTTTTGCTCAGACTTGGGTGTGGTATGAGTTCTTTGAACTAATAGACTAAAGCAATGGGTGGTCATATATAGAGATATTTTCTTTATCTAAGAGATACTCAGACCTTCATTTTAATATAGCCCACCTCCTATCACATTAACAAATGAAATTTGATTGCTGTTTGATGGACCACCTACTGTTTTGAAGGACCTATAAACTGAGTCCTCCATCACAATTGCCTTTGGTCTAAGAGAAAGGGCTAAATGATCATCCTTTTATTAATAAACTTCTGGTCTTATTAATAACATGATCAAATTACCAGAAACTATGTTTCTTGAACATTTCAAAAATGTCACATGAGGGACCTGAAATAAAAAGGTTTAGCCATTGACCTGATCTGTGATGCCAACCTATAGACACTGATAAAAAAGCTGAAGGAAGTCAGAGAAAGACCACCAGATGCTTTAAGAGTAAGGGACAGGTATAGGGTGCTTTGTTTAGCCCTCTTTGCTGTTGGTTAAAATACCAACAAAAGAGTGGTCTAAGTAAGTTCTGGAGTGACAGTCACATGTACCATGTTCTGATCACCACAAAAGATTAGGTCCTGGTCAGAGCACCCTCTACTTAAAATACTGAATGGGTCAGGTCAATCTCAAAACTACCAAAGAACTTTGCACCTAAATTAGTCACTCCATTGAAATTATACTTCTGAACCAAAACATAATACAACACAACACAACACAACAATAAAACAAGTAAATGGGTATCTTGATGAATAAGTAATACTCTTACAAAAAAAACTACAACAAAACTATGCTTATGTGCTTTTTCTAGAGGAATGGAGATTGCAAACTGAGCCCACTGACTTGGCATTTATGATAGCATCTGAAAAACCATAATTAGTTGGTATCAAGATACCCATAAATATAGACTCAGATCACATTTGTTTCTCAACATTTAGAGGCATAACCATATTGTCCTTAATTAAGGAAACAATCCTTACAAAGCTGACATTTTTCATCATGCCTTTTCAATATGCATAGTACTGTGGAATGTTATCCATATAAATGTTAGCCATATAAATTTGCATTTCATGCAAATACATGAAAGCAAAGAGCAAAGACATTTCACATCATAATGATCCTACTTATTTACTAAATAAGTATCTACCCATAAGAAGTTTTCAATCAAAGGAAGTAGAACCCATGTGAACCACTAAGAACTAAGTATTTTACATCTCTGGATGTGACCTTTAAAATTTCTGAATTTGTCTTAATATAGTTAAATTACCACATTGGAGAATTTGTGTTTCAAAAGAAGCTTGTCCAGCTAGTTTTGAGCAATTCTGACATCATATTCAAAGTACAACCCTTGCTGGCTCAATTAGAATGCCTGCTGAAGCATGATAAAGCCCTATATCTGCAAAAGAAATATATATATATATATATATATAATAAAATTGGCAGCAGACTCCTACATTGCATGGTCTGATGTTTGTATTTATTTATATTATTAAAATCCTATGGGAAAAATATACCACTATCCATCTTCCTCATGCAGAAAATTAAGATGTTTTCAATCATAAAATACTTTCACTGAGTTATTAGACGGGTAACATGCATTCCTTTGGGGAGTGTTCATATCACATTTTTACATGACTAAGTTGACTTCTAAATCCACAACCACAGCTCTTGCTGCATTTCTTTTTCCTAACTGAAAAATTCCCAGGTTTGCTACACAATTTGCAGTATTACGATAGTTTGAAAATTATTTCCAATGCCAGACTTATTTATTCCTCATTGAAAAATGGCTTCATCTCCCAAAATTATTTAATTGTCAAAGAAAAGATACCAGTTTAAATTCACCATGAAGGAAATAGGAACACTGCATTGGAAGCAATTAGTCAATCTACAAAAACTTACAAGTTTAATACAGAACTAAGTGATTTTAAGCAGGAAGTATAAATAAAAGCATAAGGGGCCTTGAAAATGTATGCTTTCATGCAATACCTTTTACTAGAACACCAATCTTATTTGACACTTCTTTAAATTTTCATGTGGCCAAGTTTTAAATGTTTTATGCAGGGGAATGGTGTTATAGTATCACTGGCCAGGGAGTGAATTTATTTTTAATGCTATATGCAGGAACAAGGTCAGTCATTAGAAAAAAAAGAGTATAAAGTAGGCAAAATTTGTTTTCACTTTCCCATCCCCATTGCCCATATACTCACTTTCATGCCTCTAGGCACATATCTTTTTTCTCATTTAGTTGTCATCTAATCACAGAGAAACACAGAAGTCAAGACTTTCCAAGTTGAAAGGGATATCACAGTTCATCTACTCTAATATATAGTTGAAAAATATCCTATCCATAATATATCTAACCAAGTTGTCCAGTTTTCCCTAGTGATGAGGGAATCCATTTACTCCTGAGGTATATTGTTCTATTTTGACATTTCTCTCCTTATTACAAATCAAGTGCAAATTAGTCTCTTTAAAACTGGTGCTCAGTGCCCCTCATCTCCAACCTAGGATGACGTTAAGCAATATAATTGCTTTTTATAAGTTCTATTTCAAAAAGTTGTCCAGGTTGACCACTCCTAGTTCCTTCAACCTATCCTCATAACGCATGGTCTTTAAGACACTAAACCATGCTGGTTTTCTTCCCCTGAACACTCTTTAATCTTGTAAATTTTTCCCTAAAATATGAGTCCTCAAACTGGCCACAGTACTCCAGATAATGTCTGTCCAGGACAAAGTAAAGGGAGACCATTGGCTTCCTAACTTTAAACACTGTGCTGCCACTTAATTGTAACAACTTTTAGATTTGTCTTTTTGGCTACCCTATCACATTATTAAATCATAATGAACTTCCAGTCTATTAATACCCACAGAGCTTTTTAAAATTATTTTTAGATGCAAATATGGAGACATATGTTAAAAATTAATTGGAAACTAAATGATCTAATACTAAATAATGAGTGGCTCAAAAAACAAATCATAGAAACTATAATTCCATCAAAGAAAATGATAACTAAAAAAACCTGCAAAAAGAACAGCCTGGCTTATAGGAAACACTTAAAGTGCTTCATTATTCTATCTGGCTACCTGTCTGTCATCTATATGCCTATCTTTTGCCTATCATTCGATTTATAGATCCATCTTATTAGAAGCAGCTAGGTGACACTGTGGATAGAGCACTAGGGTTGGAGTCAGGAAAATCTGAGTTCAAATATGACCACAGAAGTTTACTAGCTGTTAGACCCTCCAGAAGTCCATAAATCTCTCAGTACTTCTAGCTTTCTCGACCACAAAATTGGGATAATGATAGTACCTACTTCCCAGAGTTGCTAAGAGGGTCAAATTAGATATTTGTACAGCATTTAACCCACAGTAGAAATGATAGAAATGCTAAATAATAATGATAATAATAAGAGAAACTAAGGCATTGTTTTCCTTCTCACTTCCTCCAAGATATCACCATTTTAAAAAACACTGGAGAGAAACAAAACATCCAAAACCAAGAGTGAATTATAGAAATATTATAGAAATCCCTTAAAGTGCTAAGTCCTTGAGATATAAAGAAAGGCAAAAAAAGAATTGCCCTCCAAGAACTTGTACAAACAAGATTATATGTGTAAGTGTATATATATATACA
>NW_027186473.1:6145284-6162991 GCF_028583685.1 Petaurus breviceps papuanus
AGAGAGAGAGAGAGAGAGAGAGAGAGAGAGAGAGAGAGAGAACAAATTGAAAATAAACTCTGAGGGATGCCAATGATATCAAGGGGAATCCATAAAGGCTTCTTGTACAAGGGAGGATAATAACTGAGATTTGGCAGAAGCCAAAGAAACTAGGAATTAGAGAAAAGGAGGATAGCTTATGGGAAAAAAAAAACATGGAGTTGGGATATAGAATGTGAGAAATAGTCAGGAGACAGGAGTCACTGCATCTTGGAGTATGTGGGGGTGGAGATGTAGGGACTAAGGTATAAGAAGATTGGCAAGATAGAAAGGGACCACGTTATGAAAGCCTTTAAAAGTCAAACAGAGGAATTTATAGTTGATCCTGGACATGATAGGGAGCTACTAGAGTTTGTTGAATAAGGGAATGTTATAGTCAGACCTTCAATAAATGTGTCAGCAATGCCATATTCACAATGCCTATGGAGATTACAGATATGCTGATATAATTTTCCATTACAAAATACATCATGCTTGCCATAGGGGGGAATAAACTAGAAAATTTATTAATATACCAAAAGACTGAGTCCCAAAACCAGAAAGTGAAAGCCATCAGAGTAGTTATGACATTGGCACAGGTAGATAAAGTAGAAAGCACCCACATTTTCAAGCCTTTAAAACAGAACAGGCTACCTCAGGCAAAGGTCCTCCTCTCCCCACTCACAGCAACTACCCAGCGTTCGGGAAGTGCGATCCCAGCAGCTCTGGCCCCTGGCAGTCCTCAGCAGGAGTCTTTAGCAGAAATTCTGGCTAACTCAAAAAGGGCTTCACGCTGCCGCTGCCTCTGCTACTGCTGCCGCCGTCGCCACCACTGCCAGCCACCCCAGGAACTCTAGTTTTGCTTCCACTTTCTCTTGCTCCACCCCTTCCTGCTACATCAGCAAGTCCAATGGGGCATGGAAGATCTTTAAATCCCATAACCCTTACAATAAAGCAAGAATATTTTAATACATAACTGGAGAATAGACTGGAATAGGGAGAGGCTTAAGATAGGAAGGCCATCCAGAATGCTTTTGCACTAACAAAAGCAATCCAGGTTGTGGTGATAAGGAACTGTACAAAGGTGTGCCAGTACCAGAGGAGATAAGGAGTTGTATAGGAGAGATACTGAGAAAGTAGATTCCATAGGAGTTGGGAACAGATTGAATAGGTGGAGAGGGATGAGAGAGAGTCAGGCACCGAACCTCAAAGGAACAAAACTCAAATTGTGGCATTTTAGATAAAGATGTTGGAAGGCATACATCCTGCCCAGGAACCCTCAGAATACCATTACATAGATAGCAGTAACTGATTTACTCCACCATATTATAAAACTAAATAATGAAAATATTAAGAGAAAAATTCTAAATCATTTAAGAAAATAGGTTACCTCAGGAATTTTTTTTTTACTTTCTGGATAACCATAAAGCAGCAACATAGTTACCAAACAACTTCACATTATTTAAATAAAATGATTCATTTTCTGTTTTTATCAAAGAGAACTAGTTAATATCTCCTTAATGATAATCCCTCATATTACTAAATGTTATTACCAAAAAGGAAATAGATTATATGATCAATTATTATTTCTATAGAGGAAGTACCACACGAGACAATGAACCAAATGTGAGGAAGTGAGGTGGTGCAGTGCATAGAAGTCAAAAAGACCTGAGTTCAACCTCAGACACTTGCTATGTGACCCTGGGCAAGTCACCTAAACCTGTTCATTTTCCTCAGTTATCTCAATTGTAAAATGATTGGGAGAAAAAAAAAATGGCAAACCATTCCATTATCTTTGCCAACAAAACCTTAAATGGGGTAATGAAGAGTCAGACATGACTGAACAATGTTTCTGTCTCTGTCTCTCTGTCTCCCCATCTCTGTCTCTGTCTGTCTGTCTCTCTCCATTACTTTTTAAGAATGAAGCTCCATTCTCTGTCATGCCATCCTATTTACAAGATTGGAATCTTTTGTCCAGGACTAAGATTGTCTACTTGTCTGTAAGCCTTGAAGAGCCATATTAAATGTTGATGCCCTGAAAACTCTTAACACATATTTACATATTGGCTATCCAAAAATATGCTGCCTCAAACTGTGCAGATATTGATACAAAATATTTGTTGGGAAACATTAAGACTGGAGACACATTTTACATACATTATCTCATTCAATTATCCCTCCAAAATTCCTTTCTTGTAAAAACTATAGCTATGGTTATTCCTATTTTACTAAGAAATTGTGGCTTGGAGAGGGTGAGTATTTGCCTAGGATTAAACAGCTCATATCTGAGACAAGATTCAGAGAATTATACCCCACTGTTTTCATAATTAGCTAAATTGTCTTTTTTCCTTGAGAAATAGTTAAACCGATTAGTTTAGAGTCTCTTGAGTAGACATATCAATTTTGATAATCTTTGTTAAACCTCCCAATGGCAATTAGACAATAACATAGAAAGGCAGAAAGAAGTCAAATAGCTTCAAGGTATTTGAGGATTTGGCTAATCACTGACCCCAATGTTGGATCTCAGCAAACTTTCATATTACTAAAGTTAAATTCTTATTTTATCAAAACTTAATGATTACATGGTCTTCTGTGTTTTTTAGTTCCTATAAATTTATTTTAGGAGCATTTAAAACAATCTCTATAATACTGATGACATTTCTATGCTGTACTTTAATTTTATTGTTTATCCATAATTGACTTTTAATTAATTAGACTTTTAAAATTATCTTTGATCAATGATATGTGTAGAATTTGAAGAATAAGTGGAAATTCACCTAGAAGGAAAGACATTCCATAAGCTGAATTTTTCATCTGGCAGGTAAGTTTGCAAGTTTCCTGAAACTCAAATCTAAGGCAATGTGATATAGTAGATAGGATGCTGAGCTGGGAAATGAGAGACAACTTCAATTTCTCTTCCAGAGACATATTATCTCTGTCACAGTCACTTAATCTCTTGGTCTCAGTTTCCTCTTTTATTAAATGGGAACAGTAATATCTATATTACCTACCTCACAGGGTTATGAGGTTTTTAAAAAGTTAAAAACACAAAAGTGATCTATATTCATACCTGCCAAAGTTCTGTTAGGATTATAAATCATTTTGTTTCCTTAAAAAAAAAACTACCAACTTTTTAGTATTAAAGAAATCTATTATCCCTTGGCTAATGCATATAGCAAGTTTAAAAGTATACAGACATCCATGAATGTAGTAAATTATTACAAATACTGAGAAATTAAAGCTTAAAGCAGAAGATGTACTATTTAAATGGGGAAAAACAGTTTAGTAGAATAGATTATGAGCTAAAATTGAAGAAGGACCAGCTTTTGTTAATTAATATTAATAAAATATTAGTGTAAAATCAAAAGAGATAAAGTTATATGCTTTAGACACATCATTTTCCTAATAGAAAAAATCTTTCTATGTATACATTTTAAAACATTTGGCCATATACTTGCTCAGCATATTTTCAGAAGAAACCTATGATATAGGTAAAGGGTATCATAGAGTAATGTGTTAGAGACTGAATTTACTTTAGACTTCATTTATCCCAGTCAATTAACTTTAAAGATTGGAAAACAAAACTGCCAAGAGGTTATATAACATTTACAACCATCACACCATCACTTAGTGTCAGAACCAGGTCTAAGACCCAGGCCTCTGTCCTCTTAGCAAGGATTCTTTCTACTAGATCCTACTGTCTCTCCCACATCTGGATGTAACCTGACTAGACAGCTACAAATATTCCATTTGATCTGCAATAGTGTTAAGCAAATCTAAAAAAGCATTTCAATAACCTCAGGATCAACAATTCAATATTTCAGTTGCATTCTTCCCCCACACCCAGTTTTCACTGCCTTAGCTCTCATAATAACTATCCTATAGAATTTCAAGAACTAGCTAAAATAATAAAGGAAAAAGATTATGCCACCCTTTAATTATTTATGTAATTAAAACCACAAACTAAAATATTCATAATTACCTACCTACCATATTCAGATCAAAGTTGAGATATAAAGTTTAGTCAAAGACTTGACCCTTTCCCCTCAAGGATTTTAGAGGCAAAATGAGAAGGAGAATGTACCACATAGGGTTTTAATATAGTTGCTTATAAACATATTAGGTGTTTTGAAATATATACAAGAAATACATAGAATAGATGGAAGGTAATCTGGTAAGATAATGCACAAAGGCATAGACATGGGAGATGAGATGTACGAGGAATAGATTCTAGGTGAGTGTACATAGATCATAGAGTAAATGGAGGGGAGTAAAACATAAAAAAGATTAGAAAACTCAGAAGATGTCAGGTTACAAAGAACTTTTTATTTGATCATGGAGGTAATGAGGAAACACTGAGTTTTGGCTGGGGTCAGATAAACTTCAGAAAAAATCACTTTGGCAGTTTTGTGGAGGATTATAGTGGAGAGACACTTGAAGTGGGGAGACTAATTAGAAGGCTATTTAAGAAATACAAGAAGGAGGTGATGAGTGCCTTAAGTAGATGGAGACTATGTGAGTAGAGGGAAGAGGACATGTATAAGAGATGCTATGGACATAGAAACAAGAATGCCAGGGGAAAAGAATTGCATATTACTTGATAAAAAAGAGGGAGCCAATGAAGTCTTTGAGCAGAGGAGAGGACAACTGACATTATGAGATTTATGCATAATAAAGATTATTCTAACAGTCTTATGAAGGGTGGCTTGGATAAGTAAGATGAGAGCCAATGGAAGAAGAAAAAAGAAAGGAAAACATAAGCAGAAGCACTTATAATCATTAGAACAAATGATAATGAGGTCTTGGGCAGTAGAGGAATAGGAATGTGAAGAGAGAGGAGGCATTAGTGTTATAGAGGTGAAACAAATATGAGTAACTCATAAGAGAACAAATGTGTGGGAAGGCAAGAGGTAAAACAAGTTGAAATTAAAAACATGGGAGACTAGGTGAATAATGGTGGTGCCACAGATAAAAAGTGAGGTCATAATGAGGAGAAGATTTAGGGAGAAAAATAAAAGACAATTAATTATGTTAGTTTGGGTAAGTTTTGGCTGAGAGTATGTAGCAGCAAGCACCCTAGCATCCCCAGGGTGGCTGCCAGCACAGGTTCTTAGACCTGCTTTTCTAAAGGAAAGCAACTCAAAATGGGTTGACAATCTTGCTTTAATCAAACATATCATTTACCTAATTCAAGGGAAAAAGTCAGAACCCAGAACTTCAGAGTATACAGAAAGGTTACAAGTAGAAGTTACAAGAAGACAGAAACAAACAGATCAAGCAGACAGGCCTCCAACTGTCTAACCATTACATCCATACCTAGTCAGTTACCAGAGAGGGAAACATCAATATCTGGGTTTTTCAAAGCCGGGGGGCTCTCAACAGTTGCCCAGAGTTTTGTCTGGTCAAATCACACAACACTTTTCAAAGTGATCCCCAAAACAAAGCCTTACATCAAGGTTTATATAGCCTTCTCCTGGCTCAGAGAATGTCACAACTCTCTTGACTCATTGCTCAATCAAGAAGTATCTCCTGAAAAACAAGCTTCCAGCCACAGGCTCCAGGTGCACTTAAGCCTATCAAAGGGCCTAGGGGCAGGGAAGATCTTACACAATACAATCTTAGAAAGATGGCAAAAACATAAATTTACATTCCCATTACAGATTAACACACTTAGGTGGGATATCCCATAGCAATTATGGACATCTGTAGGTATTTAGGTTCAGCAGGGGGAAAAAAAATCATTAATCAAGAAACAATTTAAATTATTTTAGTTCTTGGAGTAGCAACAATATTTATATGTGTATGTGCACATGCACACACATATATACTCACATGTGTGTACAGAGTGTAGATATTATATATAGTGTGTATACCTCTATATAATGTATACATATATACATACTTAATTTGTTAGGGTTTAAGAAAATCATGAGATCAAAGATGCCAGTCACCAATCAAAGAAATAATCACAAAATTCAATCAATCTTTACAATCATTCGTAGGCATTGCAAACCCAAGACAGTTTCAAATATATATTGTGGAAAAGACAAGGGGAAAGAGTGGAGTGGTGAGGATATTGTTGGACCAAGAAGATGAAGATGAAGTACTACCAGGGGCACTGGCTTCAGAAACAAAGATGGAATTCAAAAGCACTGCTGACGGAAAAGAACAACAGGTCAGAACAATGGTTTATACATATGTGGCATAGGAGAGAACAGAAGGTAACTGGGTTTATTGAGACTGATTATGAATAGTTTTGTTACACAAAGTAATGAAATAGATGGGAATTTGAAGAAGGATATAAAGTGATTTCTTTTTATATTACCTTTTAAACACATTGTTAGTGAAAGTTGTATTTTATGGATAGCAATAAAAGAAATATTTACAAATTTCCCCCTTTCTCTGCATTATAAAGCATTCAAACATTGTTTATATTGGAAATAGAGTAAGAGATAGAGATATGTGTGCTCTGTGATATATTACATTGTTATATAAAATTACATATACATGTTAAAATATATGTGCTAGCTAATCCATGATGCCCATATGATTATAAATTTGTGGAATTAATATTTAAGCTAATTAAATATGCAAAATATAAACAGATTAACCATAGAAACAGATTAAAATGCATTTCTTGTTTCAAAGAAAATTTATAATGATGAAACAAATAAGACAATTTAGCATTGCTGTCTTCTTAAGAATAGGGTCTTTTGGAAAATTCCACTTATTTAAATTAAACAAGTATTTTTAATCACACTACCATCTGGAATAAAACATTTGTCCCTTCACAAGTGCCATAGTGCTTGGAGTTCCCCAATCTGCAATAACGTCAATTTAACCAGGAAAGATAGATCATTGAATGGGCATTGAACCAGTCTTATGAGCATACAGAATATAATAGACTGCTGTTATTATCATAGCAGTAGTACTACTATTAATAAAAATAGTGTGTAAATAATAGGAATATTTACATAGTGTCTTATCATTTGCAAAATACTTTACAAATGTTTCAGAAAAGTTGGAACCATATCTCTTCTTTAATGCCACCATAATATGAAATGGACTCAAGTGCCACAACTCCCTGTTAAATATTAATTCCTTTGATGTAATGATAGCCTCTTTCAGTGGCCCCTTTATTTTCATTTTTTAAAGAAAATATCACCTTAATGAATATCACATTGTCACTATCACACTAGTAAGTATATTGAAATAATTTAATTTAAAAAAATACAGGAGCTTCCCAGTCCAAGACAGGGACAGGGGAAGAAGAATGAGAAATAAGTATAAAAGAGCATTAGATTAGAAATGGAAGGAAATTTAGAGGTCATTTGTTCCTCCTATTTCATTTTATAGATGAAAGAAACTGAAGTCCAGATAACTTAAGTGATTACAGGCACAGAAGATGGGGATACCAGAGACTAACTTTGTCTCCTTCAAAATTTTGCTTGGGAGCAATCTGGAATGTAATAGTCATAAAATATAACTGAAAATAATGTTATTATTCTGGATCACTAAAACACAAATTGCTTGGTCTTACATATGTGTGTACGTACACACATGTATACATATACATATATACATACATAAATACATATTTACATACTATATATCCCAATCAGTGGTGAAGTGGGAATTGCATCTAACCTTATATTTTAGAGCTATATAATCAGCATTCAGCATTCTTTTGTCTCTAGTAGCTTGAATTACAGCTGTTTGAATATTATTGATTTTCTGTGCTCTTGAATATTTAGCAAATTGTTTTTGTTTTTAAAAACAAATACATGCATAAACAAGACAACACACATATCACTTTTTATCAATTTTATCAATTTTTATCAATTTTATCAATTTTTGTTTTGTTTTGTTTGCTTTTTGTGAAAAGAAGTTTTTATTTGGAATAAGAAGACCTGACATCATTTCCACATTTCTTTCTTACTAGCTCACAATCTTTAGCAAGTCTTCTAATGTCTTTGGGCCTCCATGATGTCAGCAGGAAAATGGTTAAATTGCACTAGATCATTGGGTCGCATGTGGCCCTCTAGATTCTCAAGTGCAGCCCTTTGAACAAATCCAAAATTTGCTCTGAGAAGTTTGGATTCCATCAAAGGGCTTCATTTGTGGAGCTTGAGGGCCTCATGTGGCCTCAAGGCCACAGGATCCCCACCCCTTGTCTGGATAATTACTCAGATTCCTTCCAGCTATGAATGCTTACTAAAGGAATACTAATTGAAGCATAATATTTTTCACTTTCTTTCAATTTTTTGTCTTTGTGTACAAAATGACTAATATGGAAAAGTTTTACATGATTGCACACGTGTAACCATAACAGATTCCTTACCTTATCAAGGAAAGGTCAGGGGAGGGAGTGACAAAGAGATATAATTTGAAACTCAAAACTTTTTTTTAATGTTGAAATTGTTTTAACATGTAATTGGGGGGAAATAAAATATACTTTAAAAGATTTTCACCCAAAACAATACAGCAATGTTTAACTTTCTGTATATAATTGAGGAACTGAAAACATATGTAGAAAGAACTTTACTTGTTTGCTGTTCTTTGTAATTAATTCTAACATCCCAAAGTAAGATACCATTTAATTAACAATATATTTCTTTAGGATCTTCCTTCAAGAATGCTTTAATTGAAAGTTATTTCTAATTCTTAATATTAATTTAGAACTTACCATATTGATTGGATCAACAGGTCCGATGCTGTTAACATAAACATCAGTTTCAATTATCGTGGGTCTCACTGAAAAATAATTACATCAAAAATAGTTACAGATATGATCAGCTGTGTAGGGTATAATGACAAAATTTAAATTGATGATATGATATTATTTAATTACATATTATATAATTAAAATTAGGTACTGAGACCATGGAAATAAGCTTTAGTTCAGGAATCATATAACACCTTTCAACTTACTGTCAGTTCTATGGTCCAAAATTACAAACTTGTACAACTTATTAATGTCACAGAAAGTAACAAATGGAAGAAAGCAAGGAGAACAATCAAAGGTTGTAAGGAAGGAGAAGATTTGAGAGAGAAGGAAAGAGTGAAATTAAAATCAAAATTAAAATATTTAAGCAAAGCAATTGTTTGATGGATCACATTCATATAATAATATAGTTGAAAGTGACTTTTAAGTTGACTTAGTCTAATACCTACTTCATATAGAAACTGCTACTACAATCTCCCTGACAGGAGATAGTCTAGGCTCTGTTTGAATACATTCAAAGACAGGGAGCTGTTTGCTTCAGATCAACTCATCTTAATGCTAGACAACTATGAGAAAAATATGTCTCATATGCATCTTAAATCTTTAACTTACTTGTCCTAGTTCTGGCCTCATGAGAGAAAAAAAATGTATTTTTCTGCATTGAAAGTCTCCAAATTATTTAATAGTGTTAATATCCTGTTAAGTTTTCCTATCTTCAAACTAAAACTCTTTTTTTGTTTTCAATTGTTCTTTATATAGAACTATGAAAAAATCTGTCTAATAATATTATAATGAATAATTTTCTCCATTGCTTACTGTGTAGATAGAGCATTTGTACTCAAATGTTGCAATCTTTGGTGTTTTTATTGAGTAAGTAGAAATGCCACAAAAGTAAACAAAGATGGAAATCTCAAATGGACTTGACAGCTGACCTACAGTGAACAGAAGTGGACTAGATGGAAAAACATTGTAATGAGATTGAGGAATCAATTCCCCCTAAAGGTAGCTTAAAAAGGGAAAGATGCTAAAGGCTTGGGAAAGGAAACAACTTCAAAAACCTCATACTTTATTGTTACTAAAAAAAGTGACTAGTGATACACTTATTAACCAATATGCTTACTTTCCCATCTCTATGTTTTAAAAGAAAGAGCATTATCTAAAACTTCAGAAATAGAAGGGCAGAGAAAGAGTTAGGAATGAGAGTTAGGAAGACTTGAGTTCAAAGCCCTCATGGGAAACTCATTCGCTGTATGACTTTGCACAAGTAACCCAAGTTCCATTTGCTTCAGACAACTACCTATTTCATTTCTTCCAAATCAAATGGGTTATGATATTTCAGAAGGAATTAAGATATAAGAAGCCCTCCACAATATAAAAGCTACACATTGGTTGAGGACATCATTGATGAATGTATTGAATGTAATGCTTTTGCAGATTGTTTGTGCAGCAGCCCTCATTTTTATAATCTTACATTTATTTGACTAAAAGGCATAGAAATTAATATCCATGAGAATATTAGAGTGTGATTTTTTTAATTTGGGGCTTAAAAAGTTTTTGATTCATTGAGTTGACTTAAAGGGATCTCTTCAGTATGTCCTATGTATGTATCACAATTATTACAAATTAATTGAAAAAATGTGAGACGACTACATTGGGTGACTGAATATAAATACAAAGTAAGATATAAAGTAGGGGGATATTTACTCCCAAACAAAGCTTTCAAACATCATGGAGAATGTGTAGTGCTGAGTCTATATGTAAGAGGTGTTTCCTATTGATAATGGCAGGGTCCTTCATATGCTATTGCTGATGGATATTATTGCAATGATCGAGACAAACAAAATAATATTGCAAAGTCTCATAAATGAGATCCATATCATTACAAAGTTTGGCACAATTATCCTCACAGGGAAAAATAATCTAAAAATAAATATGGGAAGCATGTCTATTGTCCAGACTTTGAATTGTCCTGGAAAGGCCCTAAACTATTACTCTGCATTGGACCCTGAATAGCAAATAAAGAGGAAGAGAGTACTCTGAATTATCTTTGGGGAAAAAGACTTTTACTCCTTTTGGGGGATAACCCGAATCTTCACAGTGAAACAAAGGTTACATATCTTTTATGGGGGTTAGTATCATTAACAGTCATGAAGTAACATAGTCTCTAAAATTTAAAGTTAAGTTATTAATCATTTTCTATTGATGGCTCTGCTTGGTTTCAACTCCATCATGCCTCCTTCAGCATAAAGGTATCTCCTCAAATCTCATCATCATGAAAATTGGCTTTGCTTTTCATACTCTATGCTTTCTCAATACCCTCATTTGCCACTCCCCTCAGCTTACAAAAGAGAAGAGTAAATTATTCCCAAAGCTTTCCAGAAAATTCTTCATTTGCCATCTGCTTGCTTTTGATTCCATAGATATCTTGCCCCATGCTTTGATACACCCTCCCACCCCTTTTCAGAATGTTTTTGCATACTTTCTTCCACCATGAATTTATAAGAACCTTGAGGGCATGTATTGTCTTACTTTTTCTGATTTATAACCCCAAAACCTAGGCAGATGGTTGGTGCTTACTAAATATTTATTGATTTCAATACAATTATCTAAAGGGCAGTGGAGATACTCATGGTAGATGTAAGTAAACTACTATAACATAGAGCCAATCAAGATTTGAAGGAGAAAATTCACAAAAAGTATGTCACTAGATATCCATGACTGCCAGAAGAGTTGAACTCATCATATACCAAGAATGAGGGATAATAAATGGAAATCCCAAGGTTTTCATTTTTATGCATGTAATGTTAATAAAGCTAGATGGAAGATTTTGTCTTTTGTGATGTACTCCCTCAGCTATGTTGAATTTATGGGAGGCTACGGACAAAGGTTATGCAGAGAGGTCATGTATGAGCTGTGATAGGTATTCCTGAAAAGAGTACCCATATAGATGACATACAATGCTGCTGAAACATTAAAAAACAAAAAAAAAAGTTTCACTCTCCTAATAAGATATTATAAAGAGGAAGAACTAAATGCTTAGATTATGTATTTCATAAGAATGAATCTTCGTCTTTATGTTGGCCACATCCTACCCTTCCTCTATAATGACAGTTGCCACTATTTTTATTTTCAGAGATCAGGCACAGGAGAAGTTCAGTAACGTCGATCTATATTTTATAAGATCTTGAGTCCTCATCTTCACATCAGATATTTTCTGCACACCACCAGTCATGACTACCCATTCCCTAGGCCCACCTCTAGTTATGAAAAATATCAAATCAACATTACCTTTGCTTTTGGAATGAATTTATCAAAAGACTTCCTTACATTTCTATTTCCATCCTGATGATTTCCCAGACCAAAACACTCTTCCCTTTTCATTCCTGCCCTAAATTTTTTCTTTCTTATTGTCTGCTACTTCCTTGTGCTCACTGATGTAAATAAACACATAAACATCAGGCAAAATCATGATCTTGTGAAATATTTTAACTTTTAAGAATAATTAGTCTTTGTGAAGTCATTTAGATTCAACAAATATTTATAAACTAATTGTTCAGGGTGATTCATTGGTATCAATTAGGTCTATAAAGGGGCAACTTGGGTTATATCTACTCAATGTTAAAAATATTTTGTTAGATTTTAGTGTTTGGTGTCATGGGGAAAAAAGTTTATTGCTTGATCAAATATTTAGGTTTTCAACGTGATTTAATTTTATAAACACTGCTGTTGCTCCCTTTTTATTCATACAGAAACTCTGTGTATTTTATTATGAGGTATTTAGATTTAAAATATTTATATGCATTTATTGTATTCATTTTATTAAGATTTTACAATTATCAATGTATTTTCATTAGTGCCAGTATAAGTATATTATTATCCTTCAGTTATTTTTAAAATTTCATTGAATATATATTTTTGAAGAGTAAGATTTCCTCCTCATTGATATTATCTTTTATTAAATAGTATATATGTATATATGTGTGCATGTTTTTGTGTGTGTAGATATATGCGTGTGTGTTTATCCAAAGTACAAATACATTTAGTTGGTTCACCAAGTAAACATGAAAAGCAATAAATGAGGATAAATCCCTAAGCTTATCCCTTTTTTATTACAAATTTTTAAGGGAAATAACCTTTATGTGTACCAATTTTTCAACCTTAAGGATCTTACAAAGAACTGAATGGCATTTAAGTATTTAACATCAAAAGGCCAAATTTGTTTTCTGTAAAAGCAACCCTTACTAGTTGGCACAAAGCTCTTTGGGAGACTGAAAAAGGCATTTCTATGAAATTTTCATTTATCACATCTGACCTAGATCCTTTTATGCAAAATAGAAAGTATTTTAACTAAATAAATTCAAATCTATTTTAATAAAAAATATATATTCGATTGGAACACCAATACATGCCAAAGCATGGCAAACTCTATTGAATTGTTATGTTGAGGGAAATGCATGTACCGTGTTTCCCTGATAATAAGACCTATCCTGAAAATAAGCCCTCCCCTTACTGTGTAAAATTCCTCTAAAATAAGCCCTCCCCCGAAAATAAACCCTATTGAGATTGCTACTGTAGTGAAAGTGATCCCCTGCGCTACACGCTACATTACGGTACCCTCTGTATGCACCGTCCCCCCCCCCCACCCTGAAATGCACGCCGTGCTCCGAGCTGCATCCAATCAGAGCTGCAGCAGTGAGCGCATCATCCTGTTCTTCCCCAGTGATTTGCTTATTGAATAAAGGTACATTTTTTTGTTCACATTTACCTGTTTATTAAAATTGCTGTAAATGTTCATTAAAATAAGCCCTCCCCTGAAAATAAGCCCTCTGGTGTTTTTCTGTCCAAAAAAAATAATAAGACAGTGTCTTATTATCGGGGAAACACGGTATGTATATAATAATTAGCAATAAGGCACTGTGCTTAGCACTTTACAAATATGACTACTTTTGATCTTCACAATGACTCTGGGGGGTAGGTGTTAGTTGAGGAAATTGAGGTAAACAGAGGTTAGTGCCTGGCACATAGTATGTCTATAAATTTTTTACTAGATAGAATTTAATTGAATTTCCTTTCTCAGTATCACACAAATAGTAACTGTTTGAAACTCAATTTGAATTCAGGTCGGCCTGACTACAGACCTGACTTTCTATCTAGTTCACCAGCTAGTCCTTTAAAATATACATAGTGACATATATATGTATGTGTATATAGGAACACAGAGACACATATAATTACATATAGAGACTCAATATAATCTACGTTTCATATAGCTATGTTTAAATTGCATATGGGTGTACACATATGTATATTAGCACAATGTGTGTGTATGTGTGTAACATGCATACATGGGGGTGGGGAGGTAGGTGGAAAAGGGGATAGAATTCTGAATTCAGGAAGACCTGAGTTCAGACTGGGCCTCCAATACTTACTGGCTGTGTGACCCTGGGAAAGTCATTTAACCTGCAAATATATATGGGTATGTATGTGTGCACGCACTGTGTCTGTATACATTGTATATATATATATATATATATATACATATATATGTATATGTGATATATAAAAAGTGCTTTGACACATGACTATATCACATAAGAGGGAGTCAGATGCAGTCCCATATATGTAAGAGATGCCAGAGACCATCTTCTGGGTGGACACGCTTTTCCCTACTTTGTGGATTAGAGCAGTATCTTTCAATTGGCTTCCTAGTAGGAACTGGCTGCATCTTTAAATCTAGCTGATGGACGGACAGTCATTCTCTTTCAGGTGCCATCTTAGGGCAAATTGTATAATTTTAATAAAATGAATTCAATAAGTTAATATAAATAGTTTAAATCAAAATGCCACATAATAAAATACACAAAGAGTATTTTGTATAAATACAAAAGTCTTGTTCATCTGAAAGCTGGGAAGCATGCACTAATATGAGTGAAATAAGAGAAAAGGGTCACTTTTCCCTTCCCTTTAGACTTTGGGGCTGTGAAAAAGAGGGTTAGAGTTTTGCTCTATTTGCCTTGTCCTTTTCACTTTTAAATCCTGGGAGTGGAATACCAGACCCTGGTTCTCAAGTCATGGTGACCTTATAGTCATGGCCAATTTTTTCAGTCCCTCCCTCAGGGTTTTTTACCCCCGACATGTTGGTGAAAATATTCATATGTTTTTTATCCTTATGGAGTAAATATTTGCAAAAGCTAATATGACTGTTAAGTAGTAAATGGAACAGGGTTACTTAGACCCCTAAAACTAGGGTAACAAAAGTGGTGGGGGTTGAAATAATGACAGAGATGAAAGATACCCCCAAATCCCTAAGGATACCCAGAATCCTTTGGGGGAGAGATAAAATGTAATATATGTGGTCTTCAGGCAGTGAAGGCCAAGTTTATCACTGTTATAATTAGATTGTAAGTTCCTTGAGCGTAGAGACTATCTTCCTTTATTTTTATTAATTTTATTCTCAGTGCTCAGAACAGTGCATGGCACATGACAGGTACTTAATAAATGTTTATGGGATTGGAATGGATCATGAATAATTGTATATGCATATACATACATATAAACACACCTAGAATATATATGTATGTATTATATAGACAGATATGTGCACATACAAACCCACAACGTATTTTATATTTGACATACTTTTGAAGAACTTTTCTAAAACGAGGTGTTTTAAATTTTTTAAAATTGTTTTATTATTAAATCAAAGCCTTTATTACTACTCGTAACAAATACAACCACCAAATGTGCTGAATACTCAACAATTCATATATGAGTATTTGTAGCAAATGTAGTACAAAAAAAGAGAAAAAAAGCAGATTAGGAGAAAAGGACAGGTCCCTCAGGGAACTTAATAGTCTAGTTAAAGAGGAATCAAGAAAGTTGAATTCTATTATTGGTTTTAAAACTATGTGTATAACCATACTTAAATAAGGTCAGTTCTCTGGTTCTTATTCCCACCTATCTACCTCATTTACAAAACTAAGAAAGGATGAAAAAGCATTTTAAGTGCTCATTATGTGCCAAACAGTAGCCAATACAAACAGAAAAATTGAGATAGATGAAAATGGGATGGAGGGAGGGGGCGGAGCTTCAGGGAACAGAGGCAGGATAGCTGGTAAAGCAAGAAGTTTCTTAAAAGGCAAATAGAAAAGCTGAGGCTCCTCCCTCTATTTCATTGGAAGGAAAGGAGGTGTTGACTCCTATGTTATTAAATCTTTGTAAGCAATCCAGTAGCCTGAACTAAGAAGGAGCTTATGTATCTTTTTAGTCAAGTAAGAGCTCCCCTTTTCTGTTAGTTCTTCCCATAATGGGCTCACATTTGGGGAAAGTACAGACTGGGAAGGGAATGATAGGGGAAGAAAAGAGGGGGATTCACTAACGGTATGGTGTCAAGTCTTCTTCCCTCCCCCTCAACTATCAAATTCAACATGATGGGTTTAGGAATGGCCAAGGACTGGGGAGGGGACTCTAAGATACAAGGTGATGGCTTTCATAGTTCTATAGCAATTTAATATGAATTATTTTCTTCACTCTTACCCACCTATGAAGTAAGTAGTATGAATATTTTTTAAAATAATTTCACAGATGAAGAAAGTGAGGTTGCATTAATCCTTCCTGGGATGTACATAGTTATGTGAGTTTAAAATATTAGAAAAGATTAAATGCACAAAGAAATTAATACCTATGAAAAAATTCTGGATATCAAGAGAGAAGATTGAAGAAAAATCTTGGAAAGAGATTTCTCATATTTGTCCACTTACTGATTTTCATTTCAATTCTGCCTAAAATAAATACCAACAACCTAGATGTTGGGAGGCATTCAATGAGACAAATCTTTAAAATAAAATTTCATCGTCTCTAAGGATTCCATCCTTTTACATTAGAAAATGAATTGGCATAAACTATTAATTATATTATTGTGCAAATGGCTTAGCTTTCCTATCCCACAGTTTCTCCATCTTCCAAGTAGTGAAAAGAACTTTGCTAAAAATATATGAGGCAGATTTCATTGGAGAAAATTGACGGTCAATTTCTTAAAATTACCTTAGTAACAACTCTTTTGTCCCATTTCACATTTTTCTAAAAACATCTCTCATTTATTCCTAAGAACAATATGTAACTAAATCAAGTTGTGTATATAATTTTAATGTGAAACTGATATTTTATAATTTATAATTAATAATTTGTTTTTACACTACAATTGTGACAATGAGATATAATTTTGTTTTAGGTAATAAGATAAAATAGGACTTTTAATTTAAACTTACAAGACCTCAATCAATATGAATAATTTGATTTTTGATAGTTGAGCAATAAATAGCAAGTATTGTTTATACCACTTCTTAAAAGTAGATATATTTGCTATTTCTTGCAATCATAGATTTTAGAAATTGCAACTTCTAGTAGTTATACTAGTCCTAATATGTATACTTTCTGAGTAGTCAGTTCAATTAATATCTTCACATTTTCACCTACAGATTCTTATAGACCAGTTTGTAATTAAATTGTTACTAAGAATAACTAATATGGTAATCTATTATATATTTTATATACAACATTTATGCTTTCACATGTTTGCATGCAAAATATGTGTATATTTTGGGTATGTATTGAGTTATATATATAGACATATTTTACATATATAAACATATGCATTTAAAGACCACACAATTTATAATAATAAAGGTCAAATTATTCCATTCAACCGCAGATTAAATTATGGTGCATATTTTCCATTTGGACTTAAAAAGTCTGTAGTTGAAGATATTATACTGATTTTTCTCTCAACATTGTTATAAAGGAATTCTATTTTATGTTTGTTTTCTCCAGTCAATAATGAGAAAATATAAAATAGATCTCTGTAACTCTGATGGTAATTTTCCATGTTACAGAGAGAGGGACAGAGAAGAGAAAGAGAGAAAGAGAGAGAGAGAGAGAGAGAGAGAGAGAGAGAGAGAGAGAGAG
>NW_027186473.1:6163091-6211227 GCF_028583685.1 Petaurus breviceps papuanus
GAGGAGAGAGAGAGAGCGCGCTATACTATATATTACTATGTACATGAAAAATTTCATATTCTATGGTATAATTTGAATGGAAATGTAATGAGATTTTATTTCTAGATTTTTACTCTTCTTCTATATGAACTATTCATCTCCCTAGATTAATTGTATAGCCTATAATTATGTTCACACATTTGCATAAAATTTAAATGAATATATTGGTTTTGGTAATCTATCTTCTCATTCATAGTTTTCTATCCTTTTAAAAAAAGTTGTTCTGTTTTACTTTTACTGTGATGGAAATCTTAGCACTGTGACAAAGTCTATAGATCTCTTGTTATAAAAATGCATTGAAATAGTTTTGCATTTGTGTGTGTGTGCATACACACATACACTGCATATATAAAAATGTACACAATATATAATGATAACTGATATGTGTATATGTGTGTATCATCAGATCTCAGATTCGAATAAAAGCCTCATTTCTCAAATATACTGGGAACTGAAACAAATTTAGAAAAATAAGAGTCTTTCCCTAAATGATAATTGGTCAAAGGCTGTGAAGTCAGTTTTTGGAAGAAGAAATCAAAGCTATCAAAAATCTTGTAACATGTTATAAATAACTATTGATTGGAGAAATTAATATTAAAACCACTCTGAGATATTACCTCATATCTATTAAATTAGTGAACAAGAGAGAAAAAAAATTACAAATGTTGTAAGGGATATGTGTGTGTGGGGGGGGAAGTACATTAATTAAGTATTGATGGAGTGGAAAGGACCAAACATTCTGGAGAAAAATGGTACTATGCCCAACAGGCTCTACAACTGTGGATACTCTTTGACACAGAAATTTTACCACTAGGTCTGTATTCCAAAGAGATTAGAGGAAGAGGGAAAAAGAGCAATATATGATAAAATATTTATAGCAGCTCTTTTGGTGGTGGCAAAGAATTGGAAACTGAGGGGATACCTCTCAATTGGGGAATGGCTGAACACATGGCATATGATTGTAATGAAATACTATTGTGCTATAAGAAATGACAAGCAGGACGCTTTCAGAAAGATGTGGGAAGACTTGTATGAACTAATGCAAAATGGAATGAGCAGAACCAAGAGAACATTGTGCACAGTAATAGCAATATTTTAATGATGATCAATTGTGAAAGACTTATCTACTGTAATCAATATGACACAAGACAATTCCAAAGAACTCAAGATAAAAAATGTTAGTCAGCAACAGAGAGAGAACTTATGAACTCTGCATGTAGATTTGAGTATACTTTTTTTCATTTTATTTTTCTTGCTTTTTTTTGCAACATGGCTAATATAAGAATATTTTGCATGACTCCACATGCATAACAGGAATCATATTGCTAGCCCTCTCAGTGGCTGGTAGAAGAGCTGGAATGAGGGAGAAAATTTGGAGCTCAAATTTTAAAAAATTGTTGAAATAAATGATAAATAAATATTTTTTATAAAGAGCAAAAAAGAACTGCTATAGATGGTGGGAAAACAGGTATCACTGTGATGATAGTTATAGTGAAATTTGAATTCATCTTATTAGATGGGCTTTTAAACTGTAACTTGTTAATGTATATCAGCATGAGTGGACACAGAAAAATGCATAATTGCTCAGTGATTGCAATTTATTATGTCATTATTTTCATGCTAAATGCAACCCATTTTTGTTAAGGTTATAAGACTAAAAATCAGAGAATATGAAAATATAGTACAGCTAGTTTTCGGTAAATTATTTGACTCAGTCCTTTATAGACAAGTTGGAAAGATCCTGGTGTAATTGTTTGGAGCTAGAAAGGGCACTTAGAATTCATTTAACCCAACCCTCTCATTTTTCTCTTGTGATGTGACTTGCCTGACAGGATACAAACAGCATATTTTAGTATAGGTGGAATTCAAATTAAAATAGACAAAAAATTAAGTATTTTTTCATTTTTTTCCAGAAACTAGGGATATGTACTATAATTTACTTACAAACATCTCCAAAAGATCATGAATATCCCTTTTTTTGCATTTTGCATAACATTTTGATAGAGATAAATGTTTAATAGGATCATTAAAAAGAAGCAGTAGGAATTGGTAAACTATTTGAGGAAAACTCAGCTCAGCATCACTGCATGTTTGAGGACTGGTTGTCTAAAGACTCCAGAATATGCCAAATTTAGTACTTAGATTTCTAGTAATGACTAATCATTATTGAAATCTAAGAAAGCCATTGAGTCTTAAAGGATAGTTCAGGAAAGTGTGAAATACCTCAGAAAATGAACAAACTGAAAGAAATATCCCTAGGAACTCCAATGACTTAGTGGCCAGCTATATAGCAAAAAAGACATAAGTAATGTACTGAAAGATTTTTCAGTGATACAAAAGAATTTCCCCATTCCTCCTAAAATGGAAACAGAATATTTTTCAAATAACTCAAAGGTTTGGTTCGGTTTTATTTTTTGCTTTTTAATTGTTATTTTTTGCTGTTGTTTTCACTAGTTTCTCAGTTAAGAAAAAAGATTAGTCAAGCATCACTTGAAATTAATTTGAAGTCATGCTAGCTTCATGATCATAACTTTTTCTATATATTCACTAATCACTTTGATAATGATTTGTTTTCTAGCTACGTTGATACATTTCTAAGAATTAATTCTGATTGGAAGCAATATGACCCAAAAAATAATTTTTTCTTTAAGGGCCACCCTGAAGTTGAATTAGAGCCTCCATGGACAAATACCCCCAGTTTTGGGTTTACATGGATCTCCCTCCTGTTTCTGATATAGCACATTGCCTCTCTAGGCAGGAATGGCCCATTTTTAAGTTAACAAATGAGGGAATTGTTTGATCAGAGCTATAAATTATAAATATTAATCTTAAAATAATATGCAGTCTCAATGAAGGGGGTGGGAAGTTGAGATAGAGATGGGTAGGATAGTTAAGAGGTTACTATGATTTTCTAAGTGAGAGGACATAAGAACTTGGTCTAAGTTGACGGCAGTAGGAATGGGAAAAATGAACTTAAACAGTGGACAAAATATACAGGTAGGAATATATAAGGAATATGAAGCTTCCTTAATATAAGGAAGAATATTTTCCTAGTTTGACTTGAATGAAATGGGCTGTACTATGATGAAGTAATTTCCTATCCTTCTATTTTCACATAAAGATAATATGATCATTTGTCAGGGATGCCATCAATGGGATTCTGGCATTGGGTAGACAGCTTGGCTGAATTATTTCAAAAACCCCTTATAAGCCTCACACTGAATGATTATTATTGGTAGTATATTCTCTCCTGGATATAGATAATAAAGCTAAATGAAATCTGCTTTCTGCATAATAATTCTGTTTGCATTTTCAGAGTCTCATCAGAAATAAGTTAGATGAAGACCCATAATGATTAAAGAATAGAAAAAAAATAGCGAGAGAGGTTAGGAACCAATAATACAGAGACTATATGGACAGTTGGAATAAAAAGAGCAAGATATATGAAGATGTCAAGGTTCAGGAAGACTAATTTCATGCAGACAACTCTTTTGTGTCTAAGAAAAAGATTAATCTCTGGCTTAGGAAAGAAATCCTATAGAAAGAGAAACAATATTTCCCTAGTCTAGCCACTGCCTGCTGTCACAGATTAAGCTGGTTTAAGCAACCAGAATTGCCCAGATGTGACAATATGAAACCAAATTTAAATTTTAAAATCACTATTTTATATATACTTTAAATACTAAGTAAAGCCTTGTACTTGAATGGCATATATTAAGAACCAATTATATTGAATAGAGACTGGCTATGTAACTTCATTGGTATAGGGATTCTGTGGTGAGGAAAATCTCTATACCAATACAGATTTGTATTTCCTCTGTAAATTATAGCTTTAAAGAATTACCTAGAGCAGTGGTTTCACTGTTAGACTAGGAACCACTAACCAATACATATGGTTCTATGTGGGGCATATTTTTTTTCTTTGTTTTAAAATGTGATATCCATTTTATTGTGTTTCTAAAAAATATTTTGTCAAATATATCCCAATTATATTTTACTCTGGTTTGGAATATACTCAGGAGTGTTTTGGGCTACATGTGGCCCACAGGTCATCTGTTTTATACCTCTGACCTAGAGCATTGATAAATTTAGTGACTTGTCCAAAATACCACAGAGAGGATGTGCCAGGGTGAAGACTTGAAACCAAGTCCTGCCTTTGAGGTCAGTTCATTACCTCCCTCTTTCTATGTCATGCTGCTTCAAGCATTGTAATAGTAAATAGGATTTGAAGATCTTCCCTGCCCCCTGTATTGGCAATCAAAGAGTACTCAACACCTTGTTTGAAGTTCATGACTACATCAAGTATTAACATCCATAAGTTGTGAATCCTAAAGTGGAAGGACGTTTCAGGGGCAGAACAGGGCGGAGATAACACCATATATAAGGAAAAGCCCAAGCTAGAGGTCCAGAATTAGTTAGAGAGAGAGAACTGCTAGGATCCTGAGAACTTCTGAGAACTGTTACAATTTGAGAAAAGAGTGGAGGAAAGAACGTGTGGTGTCAGAACAGAGAACTGAAAATTGAACTGAGAAATGAGAAGAACTGAGAAGAGAATTGAGAACTGAGAAATGAGAAGAGAGAACTGGGAGGAAGCATGGCAGTGGTGCTGGTATTTTGTCTGTCTGTTTTGATGCTACTTTGTCAGATTCATCTGCTGAGAGAGGAAGTTGCTGTTGTTACAGAAGCCCTGGGACATTACTGCTGGTTCAGAAGCCCTGAAAGAGGATTTTCTTGTTGCATGTTTACAAAAATCCTAGATGAAGGTCTGTCTGATGTTTTCAGAGGTCCTGTGACTATACTGATGATTTCTTGTTGATTCCTCAGACTTTGTTGTTGATGTTGATTTCAGAAGAAGAAAGTGAACTGATGAGGATGCCAGCAATGTGAATGAATGTTATTGTGGCTTTGTTAAGCTTTGCCTTGCCAGGAATAGAAACTATGAAGGACTTGAGGTGGACTAGACACTGTGAACTTCAATATGGAACAGGAACTGCACAAGGAGACAAGGAACTGAGAGCCTTTGAACTGCCTTTGAACTCAGGTGACAGTGGGGTAGATTCAGGCAGGAGCTGGGACCATGGAAGAGGAACAATGGAAGCTGAGAGCCTGCCTTGAGTCAAGACGAAAAGATCTCTCTTTGGATATTTCATGCAAAATAAGATGATCATGATTTACTGTGGCCTATGGGTGGAGAACTCTGTAAGCAGTATCCTGTACCTTTTCAGAAAGATTAAATTAGGAATGATTGGAAACTAATCTCCAAGAAGAGAGAAGACTTTTTGATTGAAGAGATTAAGACAATGTGACCTAGGGGTGGAGAACTTTGACCTCTATACTTTGTATCCATTAAGGAGACTTGCCTCCTTAAAGATGATTGACTTAAGTACTTCCTAAATGATTGTACTTTGTTTAAAACTATGTGGCCACTTTGGTGGAAACTGTGTGGCCACTGTAGTGACAAATTGTTAAGTTATAACATTATGAATGCTGTACTTTGATTTCTGTGAATGTTTTGCCTTGATTTACTGCTCAATAAATAGAGAGTTCACTATACTATGTAATCAGAACCTTGAAGCTGTTTACAGAAGAAGTCCTCTGGAAATCTGCTCATGCTTGGCTTTACAAGTATATAGACAGAAATAATTTATATATTATGTGTGTATGTGTGTGTATGTGCACATAGAGAGAGAGAAAGGGAGAGAGAGACAGACAGAGACAGAAACAAAATGAGAGACAGAGACAGACAGATGATGGGTCTATAGATTTATCTGTATCAATATATATACACATAAATATATATAAACATATGTATGTATGTTTATTGTATATAGATAAATTTATCTTAGGTATACACATATATGTGCATACAGCCATTCACATACATATACAGAGTGAATGTAGAAACTAGAAGACAGTTGTGGGGATTTTCTTTCAATATCAAAAAATAAATAATAAGGTCTTCAACTACATCATAAGAAGCAGTGGTCATTCTGAATCTAAAAATAAAATTTAAAAATTAAAGGTTAGACTTTCTATTTTTCTTTTGCTATAATAGGAATAACATAAAACTGTTCTTTTTGAAATTTCAGGATTTTTTAATTCAGCTACTGAAATTACATCCCTCCCAAGTACCAGGCCATTCAGCAGGTTGATCTGTTGGAATCAGGGGATTCCACTATAATTGACAAGTGCCAGAATAATACTCTTTCCTGAAGTAAATTAATTATGTATTTTGACTTGAATAAGATTTGGACTTAGATTAAGCCAAACCATCTTTGACTCACCACTGAGATATTGAAATTTTCAGTTTCCTAAAAATAAATCTGTAAAGGGAATGTTCATGTCAAAATTTTTTTAAATTTCCTTTTCTTTTTTAATAGTATAATAATTTCTGAGTATACTCCCCCATTGAACCATTCTTTGCAACCAAGAAAATTATTTAAGCAATGCAAAGCAATAGGCAACCATATTTAAGAGTATGATACATTCTACATTGGCAATTCTTGTGTTTCTCTGAGATGTTTAGATCACAGACTGATCTTCCCTCTAGAAATGGGTTCTTAGAGAAATCTGATGGTCAAATTTGGAAAGATCAATCTTTCTTTTTTCCCTAGATGATTACAAAGTAACTGATTTTGTAAGTCAAGGGTGCTTAATTTGACAAGTAACAAGAAAATGGACAAATTAAAATTATTTACTCTGTTCGTAAATGGTATAACTTTCCTCTTAATAGAATGATGGCATTACTCACAGAAAATAATAATTACTAAATTACTAAGAGGCAGTTTGCAATTGAAATCTATATAAAATATGCACCATTTATTTGTGTATATATGTACATGCATTGTTACATATGTATATATGTTTATTATGTAGGTCTATGGATACACATGTGTATGTTTGTATACACATATGCACTCAAATACATACATATGTGTATGTATACATATATACACGCACCAAAATATATGTGTATGCTTGCATAATGAATGCTTAAGCCACTGCCATTTTTTAAAAAGAAATTGGGGTTAAGTAATTTGCCCAAGGTTACATGGCCAGTTTTGTGTGTGTGGGGGCGGGGGGGTCGGTGTTAGGTGTCTGAGGCTGAACCGATCCTGGGTCCTCCCGACTCTGGGGCCAGCACTCTTACTCACTGCACCACCTATCCACCCCAAGCCATTGCCATTTTAGCCATGAAGACAAACATTTTCCCCTAAAACAATTAAAACAGTATAATAATAAAATAAGCTTACCTCCTATATCAGGCCGAAGTTTGTTATCATAGCCTTGAAGTAAAGAATTCAGGATGTGGGTAACATCACCTTCATGTATCTTTGGTGCTAATACCCAAGTTTTGTTCACTGTTAAATCCTCATCATCTTCATCATCTGTTTTGTCCACACTAAAACCCAAATTAAAAAAAAAAGAAGAATGAAACTGACCATTTTATATAATAGCAGAGAATTTTTGAAGATAATTCTATCATCTTGGGAATGTATTTCAAGTAATACAATGAATTACTGACTTCTAAAACAATCTCTTTTCATGCCACTTAATTTAGAATTCATTATGTGAAACCCAACATAGAAGCACAATATGCAATGAATAAAAATAAACCACAAACAGTCCCCAGTAAGGGGAAAATAAGGCATAAGAGAAGAAAAATTTACAAATTATGCTGAAATAACTTAGTAACTTGTGAATATAAAAGATAGAATAAATAAGGAGATATACCTGAAAAAATTTAGTATGGTCACATGAAATAGTATATAAGTATCTATTCCATATTGATTTGATATAAAAATGGATTCTTAAAGCTGGAATGGACCTTAGAAATATTAGATAATGGCCTAGATTCATAGCTTATTTTATATATGAGTAAATTAAGACTCAGAAACATTAACTGACAACCAACTAAACACAATTCATTAGTAGACTTTCATTCCAGTGTTCAGGCCACTGAGAAATACGAACTTATAAAAATAACCAAACATTCTACTTATTTTTAATTTGTTAGAGAAAAGGCAATGGTTTAAGTGTTGATCTGGAAATCATGGATATAATTGTAAAAAGGTCAAAAAATGCCTACAAGTAATTTTCTTTCCATCTCGGTCAAATGTGTCTGGACTTAAATTCTCCTCCAGGGATGAAATTTTCCAATTCCATTATTCATCCCTCATACATCACTATTTCCCTCTGGCTCTATAATCACAAAAACTGCATCAAAGCCAGTCAATTATATGGCCCTAAACAGGACATTCACAAAGAAAATATAGATTTATAATTAAATTGCTATCACAGATTTGAAGCCTATTATTTTTACACAGGAGCCTGAAAAACCTAATTAAAAAAACAGAATATTCTCAGATATTCAATATGAATTATCATCTAGAGAAAATCTGTTTATTTTGCAATTCAAACAGAGGGGTTCTTTTCTAAAATGTTTATTTGAGAACTGAAGACACTGGATTTGTTGCTTTTTCTTTAGAGATTGAAGTTTCTAGCCCTCATTACTTTGTGGTAGATTTTCGAATGGTGTCCTCAGACTTCTTTTAACCTGTTCCTCTGTACTTGGTTCTTGTATTCCAAACAAATGGTGTTCTGGAAAAATCCTAGTGTTAAAAATTTGATAAGTAAGAAAATAACTATTTTAAATTTATTTGTACTATTTAGCATGTTGGAAAATGATACCCCCAGTGTATCTCTCCTTTGGCCATCATTTTAGTTTTCTTTTCCCAAATTATGTGGAAATTAGATATTTCAATTAAGTAATGTCAAATAATCATCATCATATTACAGAAAGATGTAACTAATTTAGGTTGCAAACATGTCTTAGGGCTGGTTTCCACTTATTGAAAAAATAGAACATTTCCTTTTAATTTCCTACTCATTTCTCTCTTAATCTTGTTAAATTCAAAGCAATGAAACTACCAAAATGTTGACAATTCTTTTTCATTTTTTAGGGAAATTTTCTAATTAGACAGAGATGTTACAGATGACTCGAGAATGCAGCAGCTGTCCTGCTCTGAAAGTCTGGTTTTGTTGTTGTTTTTGTTACTTTTGTTGTTTTTTCAGGATAAAATATCTGGTTGCCTTCAGCAAGGTTTCAATGCTCTGACCAGTTACAGTCAACTATGCATGTGTTTTCTACCACTTAAGGTCTACAAATCAAAAACTGAATATAGAGAACATACACATTAGCTTTGATATTCAATATAGTTTATTTTTAATAAGTCTTTTCCAAATATTTTGCTTCAACCTAGATATTCTTGTCTGCACTTCCCTAATCTAGCAATTGCTTATAATTGAATTGAATTAAACTGAATTCAATTTAGCAATTAAACATCTGTCTTCTACCGTACAATAACCTTTCTAAATAGTCACACAATATCAGCTTAAAATGATAACCTCAAATCTGACAGGAAAAGAACATCAAGTTCACTGTTTATAATATTCATACCCTGCTTGCTGAGAAGCAGGGAAAAATCATATTGTTCTATTCAATCTTTCATTGTCTATGGTTCCTCAAATTTCTATGATTGGTCGCATGGTCACATATAAAATAATTTTAGTACCCTGGAGCATAATTTTTACAGGGCAGAAGAAAAATTTAACTAAAGTCAGTATTTTTCATTGAACACAGTAACAATAATATTGTACAATGATCAACTGTGAATGACTTATCTATTCTCAACAACATAATGATCAAAGACAAATCCAAGGGACCCACCCAAAAAAAAAATTGCCATCCACATCCAGAAAAAGAGCTCATGTAATCTGAACAAGATCAAAGAATACTATTTTTCACTTTCCTTGTTTTTTTTTTTCTTTTGATTTGTTTCTTCTTTTACAACATGACTGAGATGGAAATGGTTTACACGATTGAACATATATAACCCATATTAAACAGCTTACCATTTCAGGAAGAGTGAAGATGATGAAGGAATGGAGAAAATTTAGAACTCAAAATTTAAAAAAAACTATTAAACTTTTTTTTCTTTAAAAATAACAGAAGGAAATAAAAAATAGAGTAAGAGTTCTCAAATCATTTCTTTATATATCTTGGGCTGTGGTTCCTTCATCAATCTTTCAGTTCCATCTTTTAAAATCTCATCTTTCTCCTTGACAAAGGAGACAGAAGCAGACTACAGGCCAACAGTCAAAAAGTTCCGATTTTTATCTTATCTGATAATAGTGCCCCTTGGCCTTAAGTGGCAGACCTGCACTTTCTGTAATTTTCATATTGCTCTAGACATACCTTAAAATGTATTCTTTTTATATTTCTTTGCACTTTGTTTGGAAAACTTCAGCTCACTGTAAGCTTTTATCTAATAGCACTCTTCTTATAGGTCATGCCACATTTTTGTATTTATCCTTAGTTACCTACCTCTACTTTGTTCCAACTTTTGTATTTGTCCTTTTAAAAAATGAGCTCAGATTGTACTTACTGCTGGGGAAAATTCAACATCCCTGCTGCTCCCACAAAAAAAAAAGAGGTTAAAAAGTTTCATTGGGCAGAATTTTCTCAATATAATTCCAAGACTACATAAATTTCTGACTAACTTGCCACACCACTCTAGTCCTTGGTAGAAAAATAAATATTGATTTATATTGTTAAAGTTAATTTTAAATTTAGATTCTCAATTATATTCAACTCAGATTAGCAATATGACAATTTACTACCAGAAATAGAAACTATAACTGAATTTTTAAAAGCTAGTCATATTAACCAATACTAGGTCTTAGGAGGTATGATGATTTGATTAAGACCAATAAGGTAATGTCATTTACAATGAGTAAACAAGCAGAAGTTCAGAAATTCTGAAGCACATCACTGCGTTAGTCCATGACAAACTTTCTGGGTTTCTCTGAAACTAGTACCTTGGTCATTTCTTGCAGCAGAATCATTCCATTCCATTTATAAACTGCAATTTGTTCAGGCATTCCCCAACTGATTACTACTTTAGTTTACAATTCAAGAAAACACTTGCACATTTGGATTTGGCCAATATGGGGATTTGTTTTGCTTGATGTTTAATATTTATCACAAGAGTTTTATTTTTCCTTATTCATTTTTTTTCCAGTGGGGGAAACAGTTGGGTGAGATAATAAATTTCTGTCAACTGAAAAAAGATTAATTTAATTTAAAATAGTGAGATAAACATAAGATTATAAAACATGGTTCACTGATGTTATTTTAATAAATTATATTTTATAGCATTCACTAGGAAGTTTTCCTCTATTCAACTATTTTCCACAGTTACCTAAACAGAAAAAAAAAATTATCATTAGTTGAAATAAATTGAGGGAGATACTTTGGTTTGCCCATTCAACAAGAATTTAAATCCCACCTATATATATATATATATCCCACCCTCAAAATATTAGAAAGAGTATTAGAAAAATGAAGGTATATTAGGAAGATGTCTTGTTATCAGAGTGTACTTTATGATATTTTCTATATAAATAGGAGTGTTTGTCAGCTTTTGATTTTAGATAGACATATTAGAACTAAATACAAAAAAAATTCACATAATTAAATAACACTATTATTTCATTTCTTTTAAAGAGTTTTTAAATGCCTTTACGTTATATGCAGAGCCACATTCATTTCTAACCTAGATATTAATTAAAATCATATTCATGTGCCCCATCTCTTATACATATCAGTTATGTAAAACAGGACTAGTTACTAAACGTCTCAACACTCTAAACAACTCTCTAAGACTTTAAGATATATACACACACATATATGTACATATGTGCATATGTATAGGTGTACACATATTATATATGGTATATTATATGTATGCATATACACACATATAGATATATACATGTAGATAGATCTATATCTATGTAGATTTATACATAAATTATCTATCTAGAAATATATATGTATATGCATATCTATCTATTCATCTATACATTAATAAATGCTGCCTACGTGCATGGTAGAGGGAATTTTCTCACTTAGACCAAAGAAATAAAAAATCCATTCTTATAATATTCATATATATATATTTATATATATATATATATTCTCAATGAGGTCTCTGCCTATTTGGTCAACAAGAGATATATTTTCACCATTATCAAAATATAGGTGTGGAGATACAAATATTTTACAAAACAGTATCAACTGTATTAACAATGTATATAGAATACGTCCAGAACCTGAACAGACATCCATTAAATAAAATCAGGGATGAGCTTCTAATTTGGTTGGGTAAGAAGCACTTAATTGCTATGATTTGTAGAATGCCAATAGATCCCCTTTCCCAAAAATATCTATATCTTTGTAACAATATCTTTAGACTATAATTATCACCACTCCATTCATCAGTTGGAATGGCTGAAATCATGCCTCAAGATTTTCCTTTTTAAATGTGAATTTTCCTTCCAGTGAAATTAACAATGTGGCTACTTATCAAATATTACCAAGAAGTTCATTAATAAGCTCTTTTGAGGATGAGTCATAAAACAAGGAAATTTAAATTAATAAGCTGTAGAAAGAAATGAGAGGCAGGGGGAAAAAGCTTTAGGAAAGAGGTCTTTCACCTGGCATCCTTGAATTCTTTTTTTTAGTTTTACAATTATATGTTATATAATTAGTTCCTTTTGTAATATTGTCAATTTTACTTTTCTTATTTAAAAGCTTTTTCCTAAGAAGGAGGCTATAGGCTATAGTCTTCATCATACTGCTAACCCCTGCCCCCCCCAAAAAATATTTAGGAACCCCTCTTCTGGAAAGTAGTATACTACTTATTGGCCTTCTCAAACTGATAAGTAAAGATTTTTGCTACAAATAAATATATTTGTGTATTCTCCTATTTCTGGGAGAAATAAGCTGTTAATCTCCATTTACATAAGTGTAAATTAGGAAAGCTGTTTATCTTCTTATCTTTGCCCACCAGCACTTTGCCCACACCCAAATGACAAGTCAGGTTTTAGTTAACAGTGTTTTTTAAAATGGATTTCTTTCCTTCCTCAGACTTTAGAACTCCCCCAACGTTCATACAAAGAAAAGAATTCTGCTAATACTTTATTACCTTTGAACCACTGCTAAAAGCTTTCAATATCTGTAGCTTGAAAATGACCTAAGAACACTTTGGAAACAATGATATAATCTGAAAAATTACTACAAAACATGCATTGCAATTTAGCTTTATTTTTACTCCTATACTGGAACCCATACTTTTGAAGCAAAACCAAGCCAAATTAAACTTAACTAAACAAATAAAATGAAAATGCTTTTAGGAATTAGGTTGTTCTTATCTGAATTCAGTTCAGTTCAATCTAATTCAATAAACATTTTTTAAACACCAAATATGAGCCAGGCCCTATGCTAAGTACTAAGAATACAATTAACATAAAGAAAATCCCTACCCTTAAGGAGCCTACAATGTAATGGAGGTAGAAAAAAAATGGAAGGAGGTACTATTAATCCTTTTATTAGACCAGAATACTGCTGATGCTGCTTCTTTCCTCAGACCCAAAACATGGGGATACTTTACCTGCAAGAAGACAAAGCTGCCCCTGGGGGCTGATTGACTCCATCTTTGTAGTCATCCAAGGGAAGAAAACATTACAGTCACATGAAGTCTAGGGTTTTCAGACTTCTGGGGGTAGCTAGAACTACTCATGCCATTATATTGTGATAACCTGTAGGGAGAAGGGGTGGATTATGTCCAGAGAAACTAAGTAAAAGAGAATCCCCCATGTAAGTGTTGCATGTTGTTGCACTATTAGGGAAAAGTTAAGTTCCTTTTGTAAATACTCAATGATTTATGAGTACCTCATTTCATGCCAAAATCAATCCAGAACCACAAGAGTGTTAATATTATCCATGCCCTGACAAATGCTCATTCCTTTTAATATGAGAATTCGTTTTGGGGCAGCGCCTAGGGGGCACAGTGAGTAAAGCTTCCGCCCCAGACGGAGGCCCTGAGGTAACACAAAAACACTAGCCTTGTAACTTGAGCAAGTTACTTAACCCCAATTGCCCTCCAAAAAAAGGCAAAAAAAAATAAAAGATTTTTTTTCAAATGCTTTATTAACTTCTGATTTACATCACTCATTTCCACCAGATTTTGAGTTACAAATTTTCTTCCCGTTTTTCCCCTACTCACCGAACCAAAGCAGCAGTCCCACAGGATATCCCCTCCTCCTATCTGCTTTCTCCCATATCTTCTCCCATAACCCTTTCGAATTTTCCAGTAGGACATGGTGAATCTCCCCACCCCAGGGCCTGTATATCTTATTTCCCAATTACATGTAAAATAGTATTAATAATACTATTAATAATAGTGTATATATATTTAAACATTTGATTTTAAAAATCTGAATTCCAGATTTATTCCCTTCCTCCCTTGTCACCCACTCTAACTGGGAAGCTAAGCCCTTCAGTATATGTTGTATATGTGTACCTAATGCAAAACAATACAATAGTAGATATGTTGTAAAAGACTGCCTATATGTCCCTCCCTCCTATCCCACCTCCCATTTGTTCTATTCTCTACTTTGATCCTGTCCCTTTTCAAAAGTGGGTGCATACAACTTCCCTCCCCTCCCCCAGCCTGCCAACCCTTCCATCATCTCCCCTCTCATTCCCTTCCCCCCTACTCTCTTATAGGGTGATATGCCCTATTTAGTGTGAATGTCATTCCCTCCTGGAGCCAAATTCAATGAGAATAAGGTTGACCCCTTCCCTTTTGCTTTCCTATTCTTCTTCTCCATTGTTGACATTTTCCCTTACCCCTTCTATATGACATAATTTACCCCATTCTGTCTCTCCCCATCTTCTCTTATTGTATTCCTCTCACCTCTTAATTTCACCTTTTAAGTATTATCCCTTCCCATTAAATTTGTCCTGCACCCTCTTTCTATGTATACTTGTAAACCTATATACACACATTCACATATGTATTCATATGCCCATATACATGCCTATATATATATATGTATACACACATATTTCTATTCCCTTCAACTATTTTCATACTGAGAAAAGTTTCATCAGTTTCAAATATCATTTTTCCATGTAGGAATGTTAATAGTTCAACTTCGATAATTTCCTTATGATTTCTTTTCCCTGTTTACCATCTCATGCTTCTCTTGCTTCTTGAATCTGAATGTCCCATTTTCTATTAAACTCTGTTTTTTTCAACAAGAATGCTTGAAAGTCCTCTATTCTGCTGAATGATGATATTTCCCCCTGAAACATGATATTCAGTTTTGTTGGGTAGGTGATTGGTTGGTTTAATCCCAGCTCCTTTTCCCCCCGGAATATCATATTCCAAGCCCTTCGATCCCTCAGTGTAGAAGCTGCCAGATCCAGAGTTATCTTGATTGTGTTTCCACAATATTAAAATTGTTTCTTCCTGGCTGTTTATAATATTTCCTCCTTGATCTGGGAATTTCAGATCCTGACTATAATATTCCTAGGAGTTTTCTTTTTGGGATCTTTTTCAGGAGGTGATCAGTGTATTCTTTCAACTACTATTTTGCCCTCTGGTTCTAAAACACCAGGGCAGTTTTTCTTGAGAATTTCTTGGAGGATGATTTCTAGGTTCTTTCTGTGATCATGGCTTTCAGGTAGTCCAATGATTTTTAAATTATCTCTCCTGGATCTGTTATCTAGGTCAGTGGTTTTTCCAATGAGATATTTCACATTGCCTTCTATTCTTTCATTTGGTTGGATCTGTTTAACAGCATCCTGATTTCTCATAAAGTCATTAGCTTCCATTTGCTCCAATCTAATTATGAAGGAATGATTCCCCTCAGAGAGCTTTTGAGATTCTTTTTCCATCTGGCAAATTCAACTTTTTAAGGCATTCTTCTCCTCATTGCCTTTTTGAACCTCTTTTACCATTTGAGTTAGTCTATTTTTAAGGTGTTATTTTCCTCAGTCAGGCTGTTGACTCTCATTTCATAATTTTCTTGCATCTCTTTCATTTCTCTTCCCTATTTTTCCTCCACTTCTCTTATTTGCTTCTTAAGGTCCTCTATGGCCTGTAACCAGCTAGTATTTTCCTTTGAATCTTTTGGTGCAGGTATTCTGACTTCACTGTCTTCCTCCTTTTCCATGCTTTGCTCCTTTTTGTCCCCAAAATAGGAGTCTAATATTGGATTGCTTTGCTTGGTTTTCTTCCTTTGCCTGGTCATTTTGGCACCCAATTACTTGACTTTTGGGCTTTTTGCCACAGTAGGACTCTGCCACCAGATGGGGAAGCTTCATTCCAAATGCGGGGGTTTTCTCAGTGGCCAGAGGTATTATTTGGGTGCCCTCTCTGAAGCCTCCACACACTCTGGGAAGCTGCTCACACACCCCAGGACCTCAACCCTAGAGCACAATACAGGTCCAAGCAGGTTCAAGCAAGTGCAATTACCCCTCAGACTTGTCACTTGGTCCCTCTACACTCTGCAGGCCCAGAGCTGTAGCTGCCATGTGGTGGCGGCTGTGCCACAGCCCTCAGAGGCTTTTTGCACCAGGGGCAAAAGCCAATGCACTCCCAACTACTGGTCCCAAAATCCACACTGCACTGACCTCTCACTTTGTCCTTACCATCTATGTGTTGATAATTTTGGATCACCACAGCTGCTGCTGATCTGTAGTCCCTCTTGCCGGTGGTTGGTCATGCCTGCCTTGGGCTAAAACCTCTGGTTCTTGTGGGCTGGGCTCCCTTTGCTGGCATATAACTGCTGGCCTGTTGGGCTATCCTTAGCAGGAGGTTAGCTTTTCTGTGTCATTTTGTGGGTTCTGTAGCTCCCAAGTTCATTTAGAGTCCCCTTTTACATGAATTGGAGGTGGTGGAAGCCAGAGCTGAGCCGAGGTCCTGTTTCTACTCCGCCATTTTGATTCTGACCTGTAAGAATTCTTTAAAACAATTGAAACAATTGCTTTTGATTTTTAAAATGTTTTTTTCTCTCCAATCAGAGACTTAAAAGAATGATATAATTATCTTTCTCCTAAAATTTGTTTGGTTTGTTTGAGACTTGTGATTCCATTGGTGTGTGAACCTCCCCCTGTGATAACTGTCTTCTCTTGGTGTAGATTTGTAAATCATCTGTCATTTCAATCATGGACCATTTGATAAGAGAATTAAATGATCAAAAGATTTTCCCATGGAGCACAGATAGAACATGTTAGAGATAGGACTTAGATCTAGGTTTTCCTGAATACAAAGCTAAACTTTTGTGCATGATGCCTCTTACCAATTAGTTATTATAAGATTTTTCCTTTTACTTACTCTAATAATTATCAGATTCATTTACAATGATCAAATAATTCTCTAAGTAATCAAAATAGACAAATATCCATTTTAATGTACAATTACAAAAATTAATCTATAAATTTATTATAGCACAAGTGAGGATTTTGATAACAGTGTAAGACAAGCTGATGTGTCCTTTGAGGTCTTTGGATGCAGCCTTTTGTCTTAGTCCAGGTTTTACAGAACAAATCCTTTTATTATAAGGGTTTGTTCTGTGAAGTTTGGATTCAGTCAAAGGGCTGCACTTAAGGACCTAGAGGGCCACATGTGGCCTTTAGGTCACAGGTTTCCCCACCCATGGCACTGTAGTACATACAAAGAAAAATAATTTGAACCTATAGTCAGGGGACTTGAATTTAAATTCTTTCTTAATTGTAGCATTGGGTTCATTTGAATTTATTTCAGTCTCAATCTCTCTTAATATCAGGTCCCCTCTCCTCAGACTACAAACATGTCTAACTTTCCAATGCCCTGAAAAAAGAAACAAAAAATCCCATTGTGATTGGACCCTGCTACACCCCCAGACTATTCTTCAACTTCATTCTCCTTAATTCTACCATCACATTCTTGCACAGTCCTCCCTCACTTAATTCCAATTGAATTGCAAATCATGCAATCATATTGTTGATGTCGTGGTCCTCTTTGAGAACAACAATAACTACATACAACCACAGCAAAAGGTAGCCAGTTTTCAATCAGCAGAGTGATGGACTACTCTCAGTTTTCCTTTCCTTATCTCTAAAGTGGGAGCCTTGCATTAAATAACCATTAGGATTCTTTCTAGATATACATCAATGAATATATAGTGTTTTTGCCCTCCACTTCATATAGCAGGAGTCTTAGGAGGAGCAATTGTTTGAATGCAACTACCAAAGCTACCACAACAAAAATAAACAGTTAGACTGGCCTATAATCCAATACCTCAAGGTACAGCTGTGATAATCTGTGTATGGTTAAATAAAAAGTAACATGCTAGCACCAACAGAATGAATCCTTTCATTTCCAACAAGACATATATTGCCAAGCAACTCTAATCCCCTTCAGGATAGCAACATCAGACCCTCTTACCTCTCATCCTTTTCTACCAAAATATCTATTAAGACCTTGTAGCAAAAAGAGGAGGGACAAATCAACTTTTCCACTGTTTATTTCTTTCCACAGAAGGTTGACAGAAGGACTCAGTCACATGGGAAAGAGGCTACTCTAAATCTACAACTTAATTGTCTGAACATGCAGTCTGGTACATCAGTTTGCTGCTTCTATTATACCCACACTTTCCTGCAGTGAGAACAGACAAACTTTTTTAACCAATAAGAAAATGGCATAAAAAAACAGTTGTGTTTACCTGAAAATTATGTTGAAGCCCTAGAACTTTGTCATATATAATCCTCCTATTTGCATCTCTGACGTTTCCAGAAAGTTTTACTACTTAAACATAAAGGAACATTCATAGCTATAAGGGTTCAACCACATTAAGCTCAGGGAAAGCTATGATTTTAAGTTCAGCAATTGCTAGTTACATTGTCCCCTCAGATTAATTTATTTAGTTAATTTCTCCCATTGTGATATCTCCCAGGCTGTAAGAGAGGCAGGGAGACCACCATTTATGACCACTAGAGTATTCATTTGGACCATTCATTTTAAGCTTGATACAATTCTAAATTATGTTTTTAGATGTAGCGTAGAAAAATAAAAATGGAAATATCTTGAAATATTATTTTACCCATCTTTCCATGTTAACAAATTCTTGGTTAAATCTTTTAAAATTCTTTCAATGTATGGGTTGTGCAGTATTTTATTAATGAAGTGATTATACACACACACATGCATGTACGTGAGCATGTGGGTGTATACACACATACATGGAAGATTTTACTTTACCTGTACATGTGGTCATATATGCATGTATAATAATTATAATCATCTACAATATAAATATATGCACATGTATAATTATAGCTGACATAAATAGTTCTGTTATATTCCATTTTATATGTTTACATACACATGTATAAATATTCAAAGTAAAATTTTACGTTGTATACACATCTATGCACATGTATCTACATACAACCAAACACAAACAACACACACACACGCGCAAATAATGTGTTTTTTGGTCATCTTTTTTCTTGAAGAGGACCAATGGTATCATGAGGCTGATGTCTTGTATCTCCATATATACACACATGTACATATATGAAGTGAAATCTTACAGTATTTTTACAATGTTATCTATAATTATTATTGTATCCCCAGAAATGACTATGGTGATTTATATACAATATTTGCCTAACAGATGTGTGTCAAATTGAATAATGTTTCATTGTATATTATTGATCCTTTCTGTATTCCATGAGCACTTTTCCCAACTTGTGTAATCCCTTATTTCATACTGTTCTTTTGTAGTCTTCCAGAAAATCTTTAATTGTAGTTCTTGATAAGCTATGCACAAATAAGATCAATTTGTTACTTTTCCCCTAGTAATAAACCCTGAGATGGTTGAGGGTTTGGAAATCATTTGTAAGGAGTGTTTTGAGTTTCATGGGAGAAGATTATGGAAAAAAAAAATACCACAGTGCAATAGACATATGATCTTAAGCTGAAAAAAACAAGTGAAGAAAAATATGTAAGAAACTTAGAGGATTTTGAACTAGTTAAATAGATCAGAAATTCAATGTGGGGAGAGAAAACTTGATAAAATAAGGAATAAATTGAGGAAAATTTGGAAAAGAACTTCCAGATTAAGATAGTGCTCCAGATTTCATTTCTAAATTATGAGAAAACCAAGGACATTCAAGAAAGATTGTAGAGGAACTAAAGGTTCGAGAAACATAGAGAGATAGCTGGCATGACAAGGTAAGATAAGTAAGAAAAGTTAAGTGGGGGAAATAGATCACTAAGTAAATTGATATTCTGGATTGGTAGGAAGGGCAAACTGATTAAACAGATGGGAGATTAATGAATGCCAGAAAGAGAAGGTAACTATGACTGTGGCTAAGGAGTCATTGAAACATTTGAAAAATTTGTTAAGTAAATATTAGCTAAAAGGTTGATTCTGAGAATGGGACCTGGATTTCTCAATCATGATTTATAGTTCGGATTCCTGGCCATAGTTCACCTAAGGAAGACTAGTAAGGATATATTTTGTAGCTCTCTTTTTAAATCTAACTTAAAAGACTTCAAACTAAAATGGTTGGGGGATAAGTATTAATTAAATATATTCCCCAACTTAGATATATAGACAGCAATCACAAAGAGGAAAGAATAGCAACTGAAGTAACAGGAATTTATAGAAAACATCATATTAGAAATGAGCTAGTAGTAAAACCCATAATTTTAAATGTTTTACACATTTAAATATCCAGAGTTTAAGCAAATGGTTCTGCTACAGGAGAGCAAAGTTGACCTCATAATTATCACTGAGACTTAATGGGGTAAAACTCCTGACAAGGAGTATGGCAATGAATGGTTGTGGTTTATTCAAACAAACTAAAGGATAAGTTAGAAAAAAAAGTGGGAATATCATCACATATGAAGAAGGTATATCCATGTAAGGAAATCCAGGAGGTGGAGGTAGAAATATAACAGTATTTGATTAAAGATCAAAGGCAAGGAAACAGTTTTTGTCCTTGAAGTACATTAAAGACCACTTAAACTTTATTCTTTAACATGCTCTAATTTACATGCTTAATGCTCTAATTCTTCCAAAAAATGTAAAATAGATAAAAAGTTTGAGAAAGAGATAACCATTCTGGCATTCATGCATGTTGTAATAGTGATGGGGGAATTCATATATCCATATATTTATTGGATATGCCACAATAAGCAGAGCAAATAACTTCTTGGGTCACCTTAGTAATGATTGCACTCTTCAAAGGATGAAAGAAACATACAGTTATTGTCATTTTATTCTCACTAACAAGTAGGAACAAACTTTGTGCAGGAGTAGAAATGATAAGAATATTGGGGGAAGTAACTACACCCTTTAAGTTTGTGATAGAGGAGAAAAAAAATCTGTCCATAGCCTGATATGTACCTAGTCATTGGGAAAGTATATTTCAAGGTGTTCAAGGGTTCAGAATCCAACATAGCACAATGATTTAGGAGAAGTGCCCCCAGGAGGCATGAGAGAAGTTCAAAAATGAAATTCTGTTGACAAAAAGGGAGACACTTGGATTGAGGGGGAAAAAACAAGAATTTTGCCATTTCTGAGATTATTACTGAAGGAAACAAAACTGAACAAAGAATTTAAATCGAAATAGAGGTATACATATATCTATATTTATCTATATCTCTATGTATTACATATATTACACATTGAGAATACGTATGTACAAATATTGTGCATGCACACATATATGTATATTTTTGTGATCTTGTGTGTAATATTTTTATTGTATATATCAATCAACTATTTACATCTATATCTATATGTATGTATATATATATAGATAGATAGATATGCAACCACAATAATTTGTATTCTATAATTTCCAGGGCAAAGGTCAGTCTCCTTTGCAGTTGGGAAAAAATTAAAAATGAAAAAACAAGAATTGAAAGCAGCTCTACCTTTCTTTTGTTGTCATTTATCCTTCCTTAAAACTCTGTTTGTATGTCATTATGTGTGTCTACACACAAATTATAGAAGCTGTTCCAAGGTCCATAATACAGGATTGTGAATATAAGCCATGTAAAAATATTATCTTGCATGCTAAAATTCCAAAGGATCTAAAGTTGGCAAAAGACACTAAGGAGAGTAAAAAAATATATTTTTTAAATTATAATGGGAGGAGAAAGATGAGAGAAAGAGTAAAAATTGTCTCTGGGGCTCATGGAAAAATAAGTGACAATAGAAAGAAGATAAAACTGTCAAATGGTTTTGTTATCTTTTTTTCCCATTGAAAAGAAGCATTATTATTACCCTGGAAATAACAGAATATCAATCACTATGGATATTGATATACAAATAAATGATGAAAGTACTCAGATGAATTAAAGTCACCTGGTCTAGAGGAGCTAAATCCTTGGTCCTGAGAGAACTGAAAGATTTTAAGAAACATTTGAAGGATCTCGGAAGATAGAAGAGTTTGGAAAAGGGCAAATATCCCATGTTTTAAAAGGAAGAAAATGGACCCTAGAAACTCTAGGTCGGCAAACTTGATTTTGATTCTTCAGATCATTCTAGATTAGAAAAAAAAAACTGATATTATAAAAAAAAATTGAGAAAAGGAACCAGTAATTAAAAAGATATATCATAGATACTTGAAGAACAGATTGACCTCATTTATTTTCTGAGAAAATAATTAAATGAGTAGAAGGGGAAAATCAAGAAAGTTTACTTAGGTGTGAACAAAATTTTAATAAAATATTTCATATTGTTTTGTAAAAAACAGAATAATTGATTAAACAATAATACATTAATATGGGCTTCTAACTAAATGGATGGTTCAACTCAGAATAATTCTTCATGTTTAAATGCCATTCTTTTCAAAAGTATTCCAATGCAGCATTCCCAGAGCCTGGTCCTGAAGTGCCCAACATTTTTTTCAAGCAATAACTTGCCTAGTTGTTATAACACAAAACTTGGAAGGATATCTTATAAACTGAATGACAGTCAGAATCTAAAATGATCTTTATACATTGGTGCATCAGGGCTGAAACTAATAAGATGAAAGTTGATAGGAATGATTGTAAAATCTTGCACTTTAGTAGAAAAATCTATGTCACAACTATAAAATATGGGGGAGTGTGGGTAGATAACTCTTGTTCTGTAAAGATTTTGAGGTTTTAGTGGATACCAAGCTCAATCCTAGCCAGAAGTGTCATGCAGAAATCTAAAAAGCTAGTTGGAGGCTGTATGATGTTAAGAAAGTCAGCTTCCAAGAATAGGGAGAGGAAATTTCTACTGCACCTTGAATTCAGCACAGTTCACCTGGAGGATTACATGAAGTTATGGGAATCTCACTTTAAGGATATTGATAATCTGAAGTGTATACACAGAAAAGGTAAAGCTGCTGAAAGGTCTCGAGTCCCTGAAAGAATTGGGAGTATTTAGCATTCAAAATGAAAGACTTTTGGTGCACATGATAGTTGCCTTAAGCATCTGCAAAGAAGTAGACTTGTTCTGGACTGAGTCCCAACCAGAAAAACCAGGACTAAGTGGTAAAAGTTGTAATGAGGAAATGTAGACTGGAAGTCAGAAAAAGGAAAGCAAAATTCGTAAGAATTTAAATAGTCCAAAAATGGAATTAGTTGCTTACAAAGGAGATTGGGTCCCACTATTTCAATGCTCTTAAAGTGGAAGCTGTATGACTCTTTGGAAAGTATTTCTTTGAATAATAGATTGAACCAGATTTCTACTAAGCACTTTTCCCTGTCTTGAATTATTTTCTGTTCTGAACAATATTTGAATAAATGACATAAAAGACATTCATCATCAGTAAAATGTGCAGTCAGAGAAGGAAGTGAAACATCTTGTTACAACAGGAAGGCATAATAGATAGATAGCCTAAGTCTCAAACTGATACCTGTGAAATAGTAGAGGACATGAAGAAAGCTTCTTGAATACTGGATATATACTCTAAGATGAATTTAGGAGATGAAGAGAACATGAATCAAGAGGATAAAGAAAATGTATGAATAAGTTGTGTCTGCACAGGTGCAAATAATATGTAAATGAATTATATCATGGATTTCCTGAAGTTCATTGAATAATCTGAAGGAATCATGCTGAGCAAATGGACAGAATGTATTTTCATTCATTATCAATATTTAACGTGTCTTTAAATATCATTGTAATAATTACTATTATCCTTCCACATGAAAATATTGCATTGGTACTCCAGAGAAATATAATCATAACAGTGACCCTGGGATATATCAACAGCTATCCACAAAAATTGATAAAATTGTAATATTAAATATATCAACCTTCTAACAGTCTTATAAGCATAGCCCCTAACCACTATAAATATACAACATAAGAAAGGTCTGGCATTAAAAAAAAGTATTTACTTGTTTTCATATAACAATATTCTCTAAGTTACAAATATTTGAATTAATTTCAAAATGCTTTTCAGCTTCCTACATAATAGTATGTTTAAATTTTGATGTTTACTTATAATAGCCACTTATGTCCTAAAATCTTTCCTGTGGGCTACTCCTTCAAATTCTGTACTTAAAGTAGTATAAAGTAACTTCCTCTTTGCAGACTCAATTATAGTAATATTTACTGAAAGTAGATCAATTATTCGAGCTGTATTTGGAAGATAAATAACTATTAGAAGAGATAATTCTAAAATATTAATGGGAAGGTGAATCAATAAGGTTCCTAGCACATTTCAAACACCATTAAATATTTATAGCTGGTAGCATTAAGTTTGGTAAACATATTCTTTATACTCAAAAGTGGAAATGTTAGAGAAAAATTATTTTCTCTTTGGTGGAGTGGCATTGAATGATAAGAAAAATGCCAAAACAGTCAAGAAATATATTATAACATCCTGTATTTATATAGAGCTATAAGATTTGCAAAGCAATTTCCAAATAATATCTCATATCCTCACAACAATCCTGGGAGTTATTTGCTGTTATTGTGTCCATTTTACAGAAGAAGAAACTTAGGCAGACAGTGGGTTTCATTGACTTGCCCTGTTAGTATGTGACAGGTTACAGCTAGTGCATGTCTGAGGACAAACTGGAATTCAGATCTGCCTTACTCCAAATCCAGCAATCTGTTGACTATAACCTAACTGAATGAAATAAGATTGAATGAAGAATACATTTTTCTTAATACATTCAATATGTTTCCTAAGATATTAGGAAAAATTTATGCTGTATAGACTTAGAAACATTTGACAGTAAGATATAGAAAATCCGTGTAACCTTGAGCAAGTTACTTAACCCCAATTGTTTAGGGGCGGCCAGGTGGCTCAGCGAGTAAGAGCACCGGCTCCAGTGTCGGGATGACCTGGATCAAACCCGGGCTCAGATACTCAGCACCACACCCAGAAATAATAACTGGCCATGTAACCTTGAGCAAGTTACTTAACCCCAATTGCTTTAAAAAAAAAGATATAGAAAATCAAGACTATCCCCTTAGGTTAGACCTATGGTCTCTTTCCCACGGTTTTCTGTCTCTGGAAGTAGTTTTAATGCTTTTTTATTTCAATTTGTAATATTAAGTACTAATATAAATATATATATATATATATAATTAAGTATATGTAAGAAATATAAATATTAAGTATATATCCCCAAATATTTTCTTTGGATTTGTCTTGATCTATTTTCCATTAATTTATGCAAATTGGGAAGCTAAAATATGTATAGTTAAAGGTTCATGGAGAGGAATAGATCATTTAGACATAATGGTGGGTGGGTAGACAACAGATGGACATCAGATTTAGTGAAAAACATTCATCTTGGGGTTTCAGTGTGAGTTATGTGCAAGTTAACATTGTGATATGGCAGCTAAGAAAGATAAGAAAATTCTCCTTTACTCTGTACTTACCAAACCAGCAGGACAGCTTGTATGATCAGTGGATAAAGAATTGGACTTCAAATCAATAAGCCCTGACTTCCAATGTGAACTTAGACACTAAATGTGTGACTCTAGGCAACTCATTTGACTTTATTCTGCCTCCTTCCTCATCTGTAAGATGCAAAATATAATAGCATTCACCTCCCATGATTAAGAAGAAAAAGGGAAATATTTCTAAAGCATTTGGCAAATCTTAAAAGGCTATATGAATGTTAGCTAGCTATTATTACCACATCTTAGTCTGTAACTTAGTTTGTAAACATTGCATTTAAGAAGGATATTGATAAGCTAGAGGGTATCCAGGGGATGGTAACTAAGATGGTGAAGAACCTTAGCATCATGCAATAGGAGGACTGGTTACAGGGATGAGCATTTTTTTCCTGGATAAAAGATGTAGGAAGACTTCTGAGCCTTCCAAGCATTTTGAAAGTTTTTCTATGAAAGGCGGGATAGGCTTATCCTTCTCCAGAAGGCAAAATGAGAGGGAAGAATCAGTTGTGTGTGTGCTATTGGAGAGGCTGGCAGAAACTGTAAATAGCTGAGGTGTTATTGTTGATGTTGGTGTTGTTTCCTCAGGGTGGGGAGAGGAAAATAGAACAAAACCTCCTAACAAAGCTATCCAAAAGTGAAATGAGTTTTCTTCAGAGGTAGTGCATGTTCAAAGAAGTTCTTCAAGTAAAGGTTCAATGATGACTTCTTAGATATATTCCAGTGGACTAGATAGCTACTGACATCCCTTCCAACCCTTGATTTTCTGTGGGAAATACATGATAAAAGAAACAATGGCCTGAATAGCCAGAGAAATTTTTTTTCAGTCTGATGCATTTTAAATAATGAAGTATAGTTTAAGTCCATAGATTAGAATTTAAATTGAAACAGATGATAATATCTCACAATTCAATCCTAAACAACTGGAGCAGAAATCAAGCCATATAAATATAGTAGAAAATCAGATGGAATTTACACCAGAAGACATATATTTGAGTCACAAATCCACCTCTTATTAGCTATGTGACTTTTGGAAAATAATCTCTCTGAATCTCAGTTCCTTCATCTATTAAAAGGAATGAAATATATTTGTACTAAATATCTCACAGAATTGTGGGAATAAATTAGTTGTAATGTATAAAAGACTATAGAAATTTGAGTTATTATTAAGCTATAGCAAAACAAAAGTGAAGGGAGCATACTTGTCAGATCTATGGATAAGGGAAGAATTTTAGACAAAACAAGAAATAGAATTACAGGATGTAAAATGAATGATTTTTATTACATTAAATTAAAAAAGGTTTTGCATAAACAAAACCTATACAGTTAAGATCAGAAGAAAAGCAGAAAACTGGGGGGGGGATTACAGCAAATTTGTCTGATAAAGGTCTTATTCTTAAATATATAGAGAACTGAATCAAATTTATATGAATACAAATCATTCCCCAAATGATAAATAGTCAAATGATGCAAACATATAGTTTTCAGAGGAAGAAATAAAAGCTCTCTATAGTTAAAATGCTCTAAAGTACTATTAATTAGAGAAACATGAAATAAAACAACACTGATATATTCCCTCTTAGCTACCAGATTGACTTACATGACAGAAAAGGAAAATAACTAAAGTTGGAGGGGCTGTGGGAAAATTGAGATACCACTGCATTGTTGGTAGTTGTAAACTGATACCATAATTCTGGAGAGAAATTTGGAAGTATGCCAAAAGGACTAGAAAACTTTGCATAACTTTTGACGCACTACTACTAAGTCTGTATCCTTAAGAGATAAGAAAAGGAAAATGACCTATATGTACAAAAGAATTTATAGAGCTCTTTTTGTAATGACAAAGAACTGGAAATCAAGGGATGCCCATCAATCAGGGAATGACTGAAAATTTGTGGCATATGATTGTGATAAAATATTATTGTGTTATAAGAAATAATGAGTAAAATGTTTTCAGAAGAACCTACAAAGACTTACATGAACTGATACAAAGTGATCAGAAGCAGGACAACATTGTACATAGTAACAGCAATATTGTAATAATGATCAACTATAAATGACTTAGCTATTCTCATGTTTACAATATTCCAAGACAATCCCAAAGACTCATGATAAAAAGTGCTGTCCATCTCTGGAGAAAGAACTGATGGAGTCTGAATGTAGATTATTTTTTTTTTACTTTGTTTATTCTTCTTAGATTTTGGGGGGCTATGTTTTCTTTCACAACATGACTATTATAGAAATATATTTTATATGATTACATATGTATAACCTATATCAAATTGCTTTCCTTCTCCATATGAAGGGGTTAGGGAGAAAAGGATATAATTTGAAACTCCATTTTTTAAATATTAAAACTAGTTTTGCATGTAATTGGAAAAACAATAGAGTTTTAAAATATCTATATCAATATCCTTGTACATTCCTTAATAAAGCAACATGTAGGAGAAATGGAGGGAAACAAAAGTAGACACTGCCATCATGAAAAATAATAAAACAAAAATTTATTTTAAAACAAGTGCTCCTCTATTAGTGACATAAGAAAGATAATGTATTTATATATGGAAGGGATGTTAGTGGCCATTTAGACCAACCTTCTCATTTTCTATATGAGGAAAGTTAGGATGGGAAAGATTAAGTTATTGGTCCAAGAGCATATAACCAGGAAGTATTTGAAGTAGGATTTTAACTTGGATATTCCTGACAACAATCTTAGTGCTCTATCCACTGGATAATCTACATGTCCTAAATCTGTGATAGAAAATGGCTTCATCTAAATTGAAAAGAGACAAAATTCCTGGGAGAGAAAGGGAAGAAAGAAACCTAGAGAGGGAGATGAGGTGGAGATGGAAAGGGCGAGAGAGAAAAAGGGCAGAGAGAGAGAGAGAGGGAGGGAGGGAGAGAAGGAGAGAGGGAGAAGAAGAGATAGAGAGGGTGGGAGAGAGGGAGAGATGGAGAGGGAGATGAGAGAGAGAGAGAGGTCTTTACATGTAGCAGGCAAATGAAAAGGTAAAGAGAAGCTGTGGAGATCAAAGTAAATATGGGAAAAACAGACATAGCTGGAGAAGACCAAAGTCAAAGACTGAGAAGCACATTGAATAAACTATTGAATCTCTTCCCTACTGGAACCCAAGTAAGCACAGACAATCCCAAAAGGCCCTTTACTCATGTCACTATAGGTCGACACACTCAGGACCTGATCAAATATATGCTGCATGTAAAAGACTCAAATTGTAAGAAATATTGGCAAAATAACCCTGAATCCTGGCACTGATTCCAGGTCTCTGAAGTGCACTGCTATCAGATAATAACTCTAATGTTAGTAAGTCAGAGGTAGACAGGAGAAAAACCTTGAAATTAGTTGGTTTTTTTTGTTTCATGGGATATTTGATTTTTTAATAAAAAACACATATCTACAGGGCTAAAAAAGTAAAGACAATATGAGATAATAAAAGAGATGGGCTTTACAAATTGAATTCAAAGTAAGACAACATTTTTATTGCATTATAAGAAAGGAAAACTTTTACTTCATTTGAAACTGTGTTAGAAGCAACAATATTAAAAACAACAGTCAAAAAGACTCATTTTCCCTTTTCTTTCTTGGGAGAGAGATTGTAGTTTGCAAAATGACCGTTTACCAAGCAGCTAAAAAAAATCAAACAACACCACCAGAATAGCAGTGAAGGTATTTAGTGTGAACTGACTTGCTTCTATATCAATGAATGTCAAGTCATAGATAAGATTTTGACATAGTTTATGGATGCCTTTCATCCTCTATTCCTTTCCTGCTCTTTAACTTTGTATATGAAACTCTGATAGTTACAATATTTCTCCCTTTCCTCTTCCCACTCACCCAACACACAGTGATTCTACTTATTCCCACATTTTCCTTTGCTCTACTCTCTCATGTTGATACAGGATTGAAGCATAGGCCATAGTCATATCAGGTAATATTGTATTAAAGCATATATGTGTGAATATTTTATGTAAATATATAAAGATGTTTAGATAGAAAAATGGATAGATAAATAGATGATAGACATATAGACATAGATTTATAAATCTATACATATCAATATGTATAGATCTATACATATCAACTAATATCCATTAGAAGTGCCTTTACTGATTTGGAACTTCTTTAAAAGCACATTTCCTTTTGTGAAGGTTTTTATTTTGTTGTGGTTTCAATGTATTATCAAATTCCATTATTTGTAAACTGTCCAAAAGTACATGGTTTGTGACCTTTAGTAATTTTTGGAGAAGGAAACTGTAAGAAGACTCTTGGAGCTGAAAATATAGTCCATTTGGATGTCATTCAAATTCCACCTTTTTAGGACAATCAATGAAAGTGAGAGTTTGTATTTTTCTTACAGTGTTTCCTCCGACACCATTTTTCATGATCAAGAGCAAGGTATAACCAATAATTATTAAAGTTAGAACTGAGAGGTTGATATTCATAGTAAAATCCTAAAAATGCATTTTAAGACACTATTTAAAACATTTGGAGCTCATCTAAAGTTGATACCCAAACTTAAGATGAAAAATGCAATTCATCCACAGAGAAAGAACTGATGGTGTCTGAATACAGAATGAAGCATATTTTTAAGCTATTTTTTTACTTTTAGTTTTCTTCTGTTTTATGTCTTTTTTTTAACATTACTAATATAGAAATGTTTTACATGACTACACGTGAATAAGGTATAGAACTTCTTACCATCTTTATAGGGGGTGGAAGTGAGGAAGGAAGAGAAGGGAGAAAATGTGGAACATAAAGTTTTAATTTTTTACAAATATTTGGTCTTTGAGGCAGCCAGGTAGCACAGCGAGTAAGAGCACTGGTTCCAGTGTTGGAATGACCTGGGGGGGGGGGGATCGAAGCCGGGCTCAGACATTTAGCATCCACCCAGAAACACCTCGCCGTGTAACCTTGAGCAAGTTACTTAACCCCAATTGCTTTAAAAATATATGTTTGGTCTTTATTAATTTGTTTACTTTTAGTTTACAAGATTCATTTCCACAATTCCTTGAGTTTCAAATTTTCTCTCCATTCCCCCCTCCTCCCCTAGAACCCAAAGTTTTATAAATAAAAGTTAAAAATTGTTTTACATGTACCTGGGGAAATTAAATAATAAATATATTTTTTTTAAGTGGATACCTAAGGGAAGCAACAAATCTACCAATAGATATTTAGCATCTGTGGGTATCATTGGTATGGTCTGTTGGTATTCTCATAATGATCTTATGGCATGATACATATGAAAATCAACCAGAATGAGAAGGCATGAATGGGTTACCACCTGAATTATTATAGGTAATGCCCACATTGAAGAAATAATAGCTTCATTGAATTCCCATTTTCACAATTAATGAGCTAATAATTACACTCAAAATCAAGTCAAATAAAAAGAAAATGAAATCATTCCAGAACCTAGCCAACATGGGAACATTTCCTCATAGATAACAACTAGGTGATACTATAAAAAGAAGACCTCAGTTGAAAATAAAGCTATTATTTCTCATAGAAGTCTATTCTATTTTGGCAAGATTTGAACCACCGAGAACTTTTCCCTTTCATAAAGTTTCCTATTACCTCAGAAATGAGCATATACTTCTAGTTATGACCTGGTGTCAAGTGGAGCACGTTTTATCCCCCTTCCATATTAAAATCTTTGAACTATTAGAAAAGGGGAAGGGCTGAGGGAAGGAAATATTCACTGATATCATAAGCTTCACATCCCAGCCACTGTGTTACATGATTTGCAAATACTATCTCTTATAAACCTCATAAACACCCTGCAAGGTAGAATCTGTTATTACCCACATTTTACAGCTGAGGATACTGAGGCAAAAAGTGATTATGTGATTTGCTCTGGAGGCACACATTATTCTCCTCTGTACCACCTAGCTACCGCTAGGAAAACAAATATCACATTCCTCCAGGTCTTTTTTGTCTCTAGACTAAATTTTACCAATTCCTTCAATTGATTCTACTATCACTTTATTTTCAGTCCCTAATTATTTTTGTCACCCTCCTATAAGCCTACTGGCCTTTCTGTGCTCTAGATATTTTACTGTTCCCTCACTTATTCTGGATTTTAAACTCATCAATTAAGACAAGGGTAGCATTATTTTTTCCTTCCAGTTTACATGACTAAGTGCAGTGGATATAGATCCATCTGTGAAACTGGGAAATCCTGCTTAAGTCATTCCTCTGATACATATTGGAAAGGTCATTCAGCCTCTGAATACTTAAGGCAACAAGATGACAAAGTACAGAGAAAGGACAGATCTGCATTGGTACATGAAGCTTTGTCCATTGAGAATTCCCAGTTTCAGTGAAAACACAGGGCATTCCCTATCCCTCTCTTCTATGTTGCATTATTGGCTCATATCAACTTTATATTTCAAGAAAGTCCCTCCACTCTTGATGAATTAACATTGCTTAGTCATACCTCTTCAATTCTGTATTTGAATCCAGGAATAGAATTGCATATTTATCTCTATTACATTTAATTATTTTAGATGTAGGAAAAAAGCTGGATTCTGCTGAAGACTTCTTGGATTTTGATTCTGTGACTCAACATGATAACTATGCTTTCCAGGTTGGTGTCTTCAGGAAATTTCAGAAGAATATTATTTCTGTTTTCATCTATGTCATTAATAAACATTTTAAATGTAACAGAGTCAAGTCCAAATGTCTGAGACTTTACTGTGGCAGAGATTTGCCTCATCTATGACACTGGTTATTTAAGATTATTCATGCAATCAATAGAGGAAATATTCTATCTGATTTAAATCAAGAATGCATGAAGTAATGAACTAGGGAACTTTAGGAAAAAATAATTTTGAGGACTATTTGACATTTTGTAATAGAGAAGGTAATGTTGAGTAGAATCAGATATACATGTTAGATTTTGAAAAGAAGGGTTTTTTTGTTTTGTTTTTAAATAGAGAAACTTTACAAATGATACTCTAAAATGAAAAATGTTCAAAGAGAGATGGGGGTATCTGAAAATATAGTTCTTACAATAGGTTATAAGATTACCTTGCAAATGGCAAGGTACTTCAAACTATTTTGCCTCATATATAATGCTTTCACATTTATAAAGGACACATATAACATAAATTGATAGGTCATTAACCAAGGACACATAGAATTGAGGACACAAATAGCAAGAATGCTGTCAGGAACATACAAAATAAACAGAATGAAACTGAGTCTAAATTGCTAAATATAAAAAAATGGATGTTTTTTTTAGTCTATGTTGAAAACAAAAACCTCAAAAGGTTTTGCCCCATTGTTTGGGGGCAGATGATATTGTGTAAGAAGATGAAATAGGAAGGTCTATTTTTCCTTTAATTTCTCTTTAAGATCTGTAACAGCTATAAAGCATAAATTAAAGTTCATAACAGATGAAGAGATAGGAAAAGAGTACTTAGCTCCTTTAAATACATTCACATCTCAAGGCCATGAAAATTACATTTTTAGGCTCGATTATAATAAAGTGCTAATGTAGTTGCAAAAACACCAATGATGATATATGAGGAATAATGGAGGAGAGAAGAATATGATGATGGGGAAAGGCCAGTGATGTCTCAATTTCCAAAGGTAAGGTGAAGGACTGATTTTAGAAACATCACAATTAGTTGTTCCCAGGCAAAATTCCAAAAGATATAATTAAACAGGTATTTCTGAACACTTAGAAAGGAAAACAGTGGTTATTAGCCACATCATGAATTTAATAAGAATAAGTTATTTGAAAATAATCTAATGCCCTTTTGTTTCCCTCACAGGATTCTTAGACTAGTTTATCAGTTAAATGCCATAAGTCAAATATTTCTAGGCTACCCCAATATATTTGGGAAAAGTTTCTCATGACGGCCTTGTGGAGTGAGTAAAGAAATATGGATTAGATGATTGTACAGTTAAGCAGATTTATCGTTGGTTAAACAGCTATAGCTAAAGTGGTTTGATTAATGAACTAATTAATGTTCAAGGCTCTTTATTTGTTTTATCCAATAAAAATTTCAATCAGAAATTTGGGTGCTTATTATATTTTTAAACAATGCAAATCTGGGAAGTATAATATATAGAATATATTGGAAAACAAATCAGGATCTCATCAGGGTGAAAGCATTAAAATTAAACTTAAAAGGAATAAATATAATATTTTGCACAAGCATGGGAAAGATAGCTTGTTTATTAGTATTTAACATAAGACCTAGTGCCTTTAGTACAATATGAATTAACAATATGCTGCAAATGCTAAAGAAGCTAGTGCAATTATCAGTGAGGTCTCCATTAGTGAGAATAAATTCACACTGTGTATTTACATTGAGCTGGATTAATTTACCATGCTTTTTATAATTATAATTTCTGAATGGTATGAATTTAAATATATGCAACAACTTCATGGGATTTATTGTTCACACTAATTGGGATCTAGCTGTAGCTGATGCAGTAATAGAAACATACTATCCAGGGGGAAAAAAGAGAGTAGTCACATTTTACTTTGAGTTCAGTTCTTGGAAGAATATTTCTTTAAATGTAAAAATATTCTGGAAATTGCAAATTGCTATAGAAATAAGAGAAATGTGAGACCCTAACAATTGCAAAAACTGATTGTGGCTATCTAATAAGAGATGTGGAATAGTTGTGAAAGTTACCAATAGATATTTAATTGTTAGCTTCTTTAGAATAGAGACTACCTTTTTTTGTTCTCTTTTTGGATTCCTAGTTCTTAGCATAGTACCTGACACATAGTAGATGCTTAATAAATGTGAATTTTTTTTTGATTGAGTGATTTGCTGGCTGGGTCTGGGACCTAGTTTTCTCCAGAAGTCTAAGTTAGGAGTAGTGGATACAAGTAAATTATAATTCTAAAGCTGGAAGTAGTAACTTTTGGGGCCAGTAAAACCACCCCCCTCCCCATTCTACCACTGAGGAAATTAAAGCAGAGACAGCTTATGTGACCAGGCTTATACAGCTAGTATGTGATAAAGAATTTAAAGTTGGGTCTTCCTGGATCAAAGTCTAGCTCTCTATCTAATGTGATACATAAATTAATCATAAACAGATTTTAGATAAATAAGGATAAATTTCATACAGAGTTGTCCAACAATAGAATACCCTGAGCTCCATACTGTATAATATCCTTCTTGTCATCAAGAAACAGCACAGACTTTATTACATATTTCCAGTGATACTGATTAGAGCCACCAGACTATATGAAGAGATTTTTTAACCAGAACATCCCTATTTAGTTGGGATTGGGAACAAGCAAAGACAGGAGACCAAGGAGAAAGCTCTCAAAGCTAAAAGAGGTGCACTTAAGCAAAATAAATTTTTAAAAATTGGTAGTTTTTTGTTGTTGTTATTGATGATGATGATGATAGTCCTATGATTTCCCCAGTGCATTATAATGTAGAGTCTTAAGTTTGTCCAACAAAGATTAGATAGTCTATAGGGAAGGCCCATGGTCACACAGTTTGTGCACATGGTAGCAGGACTTGAACTACAATCTTTCTGATATCAAAGCTACTCTCATACTCTGGGATCTTTTTTTATCTGTCTATTTCCTCTCCTTTACTTACTCCTCACTTTCGTTCAACCCCTTATTGCGAGTATATTCCAAAGATCTTTCCTGGGTCCTGTTATAAGTATACAATCTCTCAGTGAGTTCACCAGCTGTCATGAGGTGGATTATAATCTCTATAATTAAGACTCCAAGATGCCAATATCCAGCCTTTATTTATCTTCTGAGCTCCTGTCATGCATCAACTAAATATTGCATATTTTAAACTGTTTGTCCCAATGACATGTCAAACTCAGTTCAAAAGACATCTCATTATTTTTATTATTCTCTACCCCTTACTCTACTCTCCATCATTTGGAACAGCCCTATTTTTTTTTATCATTGTACTGCCATCCCTCTAGTTACTCATTTATACAACCTCAGGGTCATCCTTAACTCTGCTTACCCTCCTTACTCTCCTCTCCATTTTCTTCTCTCCACTCACATGGCCAACAACTGAGTTGTTGGAATCACTAGATGAAGAAGAATGAGGAAAGGCTTCTTGCAGAAGATGCCATTTTAGCTGAGACTTGAAGAAAACCAGGGAAGTTAGGAGATGTAGATGAGAAAGGAGAGAGCACCAGACATAGGACATACCCAGTAAAACACTGTTACATAGAGATGCTTTCATAAGTTTATGCATATGTATCCTTGGAAGAAGTAATGGTCCGAACACAATACTTAGTAACACAATATAGACATTTTATATTGCTGGGTGTTTTTGTTTGTTTTGCTAATAAGCTGAGCCTATTTTAAGAATATAAACTTCATTACTTCTGCCTACATTCTTCATACCTCTACAATACAATGACCTATTGAAGTTCAGGCTTTTTGAAGATTGCCTTCCAATGCTTACAGGTATGGACATTAGTCCAAACATAACTTCAAAAGTAAAGGAAAAATAAACGTTTCAGACTTTCCTATGAAATATTCTCAATTTTTTTAAGGAATGATTTTTTTCTACCTAGTTAGACATGGATTGACAAAAAGGAGTTCAACCTTCAGAGAACATGCAGAAATCTACCTGCTACCAATCAACATGGATGTTGGATATTGCTTTTGGAGGACATGATGATGTATAGTAAATTTATGATTTGAAGCATTAATAAGCAAGCTCTGTTTCCTAACCCTCAAAAGCCTTATTATTGGCTTCTGAAAAGGAACTAGAGTCTATTAGCATAATTGGCTTACTTGAGGGCTGGACTCCTAATGTCCAGTCCCCCATTACAACAGATTTAATCATGTCCTTTGAAAATGTGTTTGTATGTTCCTATCAGCCCAGTGGCATTGGTATGGGTGTGATAAGTTGATGTTTTTAAGCACATGATCATGTGCCAAGACATTCCATTCATCTCAAGCAGAAAATTAAATCCTGACCTGAAATCATCTTATGTTCAAATCCTAGATATAGGAAAAACAATTACTACTAATAGTAATAACAACACCACAAACAAAATTATTATTTTCTGATATAAAGAAGCACAGTGTGGATGAGATCCCTTTTATGATGTAGCATGGGACATTTTATTTTATTTATTTTTTATTTTTTAGCAATTGGGGTTAAGTAACTTGCTCAAGGTTACATAGCCAGTTATTTCTGGGTGTGGTGCTGAGTATTTGAGCCGAGATTTGATCTCCAGGTCATCCCGACACTGGAGCCAGTGCTCTTACTCGCTGAGCCACCTGGCCGCCCCAAGCATGGGACATTTTCAACAACTCTCGCTTAGTCTGTGATAATGGCATCTTCCCATGGAGTTTGGGAATTCTTTTCTATATTTTAGTTCTGAAAAAAAACCTTTCCCCAAATCCCTTTAATAGACTTGAAGTTTTGCCCCATTATCCCATCCAGCTCTTTTCTTTGGATCCCTATCTCCCTTTATACCAAGTGAAGAGTTGTGGAAGGACTCCTGGCCCAGGACTCTTGCCAAGCAAGACAAAAGACTGAAAGGACCAATAGGCAATTTCACAGGGAGAAATATCAGCACTTATAAATTATCACATCAGAGAAACCCGCCATAAAGGTGCTTCTCCTTTTTTTTTTTTTTTAACAAATCACTTCTCTCTTGTGAGGGGTCACAATCTGTTATTCCTTTTCCCTACCCTAGAGGTAGATATAGAAATAGATGCCTTGACAGAAAGGCAATATCCACTGAGCAGTTATTCTGTGAGTTACTGTGCTAAGCACTAGGGATAAATATGTAATCAAGACATTCCCTATGTTCAAGGAGTTTATATTCTAATAGAATAGAAGATAATAAGTAGGAGCATGTGGGAATGTGGGAAAAAGAGACCTTTGTCTGAGTAAGAGAAATGGCAAGGGGCCTGCAACAAGTGGTACAGAGGGCCAGGCATTGGTCAGATGAGAGAAAAAAAAAGCTTACCTATCTCATCCAGAGGACTCAGAAATAGAGGCTAAAACTTCAGTGAGGTGAAGCTGGATCAAAGAACAGAGGCATAGTGGACAGACAGAAAGAACTATTTTTTTTTTACCAGTTTCTCTGTCATTCTAATATTTTCTTGCTTTGCTTAATATTCCAGGTAAATTCCTTGTACTCAATCTATACTTCAAAATTTAACAATTAACATTTCCCACATATCCTCCCTGATACTTAAACCACTTTAACTATGTTTTAAAATAATGAGAACCATTTGTAGTTATGAAAACATTTTAGTTATATTATTTTTGTCTCAAATATTACTTTTTAGAACTGCTTATAAAGACTTGACTATAATTATAACTACTGAATATGAAAAACTTCAATTTATTAATTTAAGCCTATCAAACTAAAGGATGATAATTAACCAACACTTTTTTTTTTCATCTTCACTACTCCTTCATATAAAGTGGTATAGTTCTGTTCTCCACCTTATGCCCTGTTTCTGTCTTTTGCTGCTCTGGTCAGTCCTACAATCAAGTCTAGCTATTTAAATTAGTAACCACATCCCTTTTCCAAAATCTGCTAAAGCATTAGCTTTCACACTTGGTAATATTTATTTTTTTATTTTTATTCTTATTCTAATTATTTGCTGTTAGTCTTTCCTATTTCCTCTTACAGACTTTGAGTGACTGTCACTAAGAAGATAAGGTCTAGAAAAGCAAATTCATGATCATTGACTTGATCAACCTAAAAGTGCAGTTCATACCAGAAGTTCTCAGTGTATGTTTACCTATTCTATTTTTTTCTTCTTGACCTGAAGAGACAAACCCAATTTCTTCTGAGGTTTATTTTATTTCTATTATAGTATAAAAACATGTAGATTTGAGTAAGGAAATATGTTCATTCAATAAACATAATTTGGCTATTTTTTATGAAATATAATCAGTAAACATCTCAGTTATTATCAATTCAACTTGTCAGGAACCATAAATATCAGTTTATTCCTGTCCCTTTCCCAATAATAGTAATGATAAAATCTATTCAAATACTAAACTTGAAAATAAAGGAACATATTTTAATATTTTCATTCTGGCTATAGGATAGCAGATATAAAGTTTTCTTTCATCCACTTATATGAAGATCTAAAATCCTTTCCTCCCCCCATTTTGAACCTTTCCTTACCCTAGGGTAATGTCAAAATAAGTGTTACTATGGACTGCTAGAGCTGAGCATGTTTATATTTTTTTAATAGCTCCTTCAATATGTCCTCCAAAAGCTTCTTAAATGCTCTTCCAATGTGAAAGACCTGGCATCAACAAAAAGTTGTTGAACCTACATTAAAATTTGATGAATTGAAACATAAAAGAAACAAACATGTTATTGCCAAGAAATAATAGATCCTTGATATAGATGGTGAAAACAGAATGCAGAAAACAAGTTGATTCATCTTAATTCCAACTATTAGAAAAGAAAAAAGCAGGGCAATGTTTCATAATTCAACAATATAAAAATCAATACACTCCTCCTCTATCTTCTTAAGAGATAGCAATGAAGGAAGCAATAGTTCTTATCAGATATAGGGAACAATGGCTTTTTGGTCCTTGAATCCAAAAATAGTTCCCTTTTAAAGTAAAATCGGTGCTTATGAATAGAACTTTGATGAACAGGCCTGTTTGTGGGTGCTTTGGGAAAGTTTTCCCAAAGCAAGAATAAGGCAAGGGTGTGTGTGTTTGTGTGTGTGGGGGGGGAGTTGGGTGGAGTGCCTACATGTATATATTTGTGTTCAGCACTGAATTTTGTCTACAGTGAAACATTTAAGGAACAATGAGACTAAATCTGCCCAAGCAAAGTAAAATGAACTATTCAGGCTATTATCCATAAAATTGGGGTCAAGAGAACTGTTATCAGGGTATGAGTATCTTTTTGGATGGAATTATATATTGAGACTGTCAACATTTTCTCAATGTACTAAAAAAAAATCCCAGTCTACTTTCCCTGTATTTAGACCTAACCTCAGTGTGTTCCCTCTTTAAAGGTTTATTTATAAGTCCAATTAGCTAATTAAGAATTTCTCACCAGGAAAATGAGTTCACATTTCCACCGAGTCAAGTTTAATTTGGTCAGTGTTTCACAAATCAAGTCCTTTGCCTCTAAAAAACTTGCATATGATATTGGATACAACAGCATACACTGGGAATATATATATATATATATATATATATATATATATATATATATGGCAAAGTCAAAGCAATTTTATTTAAAAAGAAGTATTCATTTAAGGGTAAACTCTATGTTTTGCCTTTGCTATGAATTAAAAGTTTTATCTGCTTGATATTATGAAGAATACATTGAATGGAAGGCCAATGCTTGTGACAATTGAGCATTCAGATTGATCTTTGGGTATGATTTTTCTCCATACTTCTACTATTCTTGGTACCTAATGAATAGTATCAACTTGAATATCTGGATTGGTATCATTGCTCTTTAACTCCTCCTGAATATCTCCATAATTCATCAAACACCTTTTTTTTTTTAAAGTGAGCTCTAAGAGATGAGACTTTTATCTGAAAAATATTTAATCTATACTATTTCTGAGTTTAGGTAGCAGCACGCTTAATCTAGATAATAAGTTCAAATCAGAACAATCTAATAAGGATAGAGATAAAATCATTTTGACATTATTTGATTTCTTATGAGGAAAAAAAATTGCATGTGTGTTATGTGTTTTGAAAGACAACAATTTGTCCTGTTAAGATGCCCAAATCACTGACCAATATTTCATTTTAGCAATGATGAAAGTGCAATGTGTAAGAGTATGCTTTCCACTGCAGGCTGGTCATAGTCTTGGGTAAAATGGACACTTATTAAAAGCCTAAATTGTATGATATTTAAAAAATTATTTAAAATCTTGACAGGAAACATTCACTTTATTCACAGCTGTTTTTTTAAGCCATCCAATAGAAATATGTTTTCATTTTACTGCTTCCAAAATGACATGAGAGTTTCACTAAAAGGAACTGTTTTCATCATGGAAAAGGAAGAGTAGGAAGTGGTATGTATATAATGCATGTATTCTTTTATTGATTGATTATACACTCTAGTACACCATGAAAAATAACTAAAATACTTTTTTTTCAATTGCAGGATGATCATATAATTATAAAATTACTTTTAAAATGGACTCTATCAATTGATTTGAAAAATTCCTCTAGCAACTGATGCAATAAGGCACATACAACTACTGACCGACCTTAATCATTCCTTGCTTTTTGACCAACAAGAAATGTCCCCCCCCCCAGAGTTTAAATAAGCTAGACTAAACAACCCCCTACAATCTTGGTATCACAGACAACAAGATGAAGTTATAAGAATAATTGAAATAAAAGAAAGGAGAAAGGGAGGGTAAGTAGGTAGAGGAGCAGTACTCAAATGAATAATAAAAGTGTAACAGGTCTCTGCAAAAAAAAAAAAATAAAATAAACAAACAACTTTTCATAATCAAGGATCATTAAAGAAATTTTGATATCATCAATGAGTATCCAGAAACTATACCAACGGATATTTACTTTCAGAGGTAACTTGATACATTATAAGAAGTCTAGGTAGCACTTTCTTTAAAAAGTAAAATGATTAGGCTGAGAAATAGACTAAGTAAAACTCTTAAGTAATTTGATCTAATTAGAACATCCAAAGATGCAAACGTGTGACACGTTTGCCCATGAAACGCTCATCACTGAACCCAGAATGGTCAATCAAAGCCATGAAAAAAGGGGGATAGACTAAGATTTCTCCCACTTGTACTCACCAAGTCCCCAAACGCAGTATCAGCAACAGGAGCAGCAGCCTCACCCCACCGCAGTGACTCCATAGGAATAAAGGAAAAAGAAAAGGACTTTTCCAAGAATCCATTGAGTTTGCTTTTCTTGTTCTGAGGGGGCTAGTTTAAACCTCCAAACAGAATACTTATTCTGCCATCTCAGCAGTACCCTGGTGAGAAAGGGAGAGTGTGAGGACTGAAAAACGCCCCCCAAACAGGTAGCATCAGATGCTTGAGAGGACTGGAGCCAGCGTGGCCAATAAGATCAGCAAAATCTTGGCATACATTAGCTTAAAAAGTGTGGGGCGAATCAGCGGCTCCGAGGGGTGGGGCTTCGTTTACTAGAAAGGGAGACCAGTCTGGGTGTCTGGAATAGATTGGGTCTTAAGGGAAAGAAAAACAAAACCTCTTCTGGTTCAGAGCTAGAGAGTTGGTTGGGGTTCGATCAATATCCCTATCCTAGAGAGAGATGGCGCACTCCCCCCACCCCCTGTCATCAACCTTTCCACTGGCTCCGTTTCCCCAGACAGGCACGCTCGACTTCAGGGCTGATTGATTTTCTTCCCCAACTCATCTTGGATTCAGAATTTCTCTTCAGGATGAAACCCATGTGATCTCGCTGGCCAGAGGAAGGCCTAGCCGGTCTTAACCTTCCCCAGACACTTCTGAATAACTAGGCCACCTGGGCGCACCTTGGGGAGGTTGGTATGCAACCTGTGCTGATTAGCTTTTGTAGCTGTCACGCTAATGCCTATAAAGGGAGAGGACCTGCAGTCACCATCCTCCAGAGAAGGATCCCAGTGACACCAGGCTCCAGGCATGAAAGGGTCTTAAAAAAAATGGTAAAAATTCTCTCTTCTCCTGAAGCAGCAGCCAAACGCCGCTGCTCATCCCTTCCCTCCCGCCCACCCTCTTAGCTCCTGGTCTGCGTCCCTATCCACCGACAGTAATAGTGCCGGCTCTCAACCCCTCAAGCTTCTTTTCTTTTTCATTTTTTTTTTAAACTGGTGTGGCTGATACCTAACTTCAGATGCACAGACTGAGTTTTGTTTGCAGCCGAGCCCTAGGTTGCCATGAGAACGAGAAAGCCTTGTGGTAGCAGCTGGAACAACTGTATGGGTTGAGACTGACTGTGGTTGGTGCTCGCGTTTACTGGCGTTCTCTCTGCGCCTATGCTTTTTCTCAGATCCTCACATCCAAGCATCTCTGCACGGGGCCACAATGGCTGTCTGTCTCATTAATCATTCCACAAGCACCTGGAATTGGCCCTGTCCCTGACTGAATCGCATTCATTAACTGGGCTCAGCTAGATTATGGAAGTCAGGAGTCTCAGTGGTTGTGTGTAAGAGATAAGGTGACTGTTTCCATTCCACATTGGGAAGTACCTCCTCCCCCCACCCCCCCCCAAACGAAGGGGTCGGTGTAGTGATCAGATTACAGATCTACATTTTCTACCAAAATTGAGTAATTTCAAGTTTCAAATTCTTGCTCTTAATAATTGGTGCTGCATTGCTGTGTCTATGTGTGTGCGTGTATGTTTTCCTGATCATTTATTTTCCATTCAATTCAGGTCTTCTAAAATATGCTGTTTTTCTTCTCCCTACCTTTTATTGTTCTGTTCTGTAAGATAGGTTAAAACATAATCTGTTCTGAAGAGTTTAAATAAAAAATACATTTTCATGCTAATAGATTCTGAGGGATCTGAGTTAAGATTGATTAGTTAACTAAGAAGAAAGACTGATGCCGCTGAAAAAGCATTTTGCACAAATATTTGAGGTATTTATTGGAAGCACATAACTGCTACCCTGATCTTACTAGCTAGTTCTTTCTGACACAATTCAGTAGAAATGCAACATTGTGACTAGAAATTACTCGTAAAAGTTTTCACTAGCATATTTTACCAAATCAAGATAAAGGTATTTTCATGGTAATATGAATATAATCAAATAATCAATGAGGCATGATTGTATTATCATTAATTCCTTGGACATTATTTGACCATTCATTTCTTAAGCCTTTTAAGATATGGACTTAAAGAAAATGTGAGTACAAGAAAAAATGCAGGATTTACATTCTCATGATTCCAAATTATATGTCTCTTTAAGCATCAGATACAAGATTTCCAATAAGAAGATAGCACATCCTCTTCACAGATTATTGCCCCTGGGTTTATAGTTCAGATAACAATGTCAATTTCTTGCTCCATAGTCCCTTCCTTTTTACACAATGACTCTTTTTTTTTTAGCCCTTTTATACTGCATCCCTCAAGTCTTCCCTTAAAACATAACTCTTTTGGGAAGCAGATCCCCTCCCACTGTCATGTTAATAAAGATTTGCCTGAAAAGTATGTGATGGCAGTGTCAGCAGTGTGGGACCAAAGGAATGGTATTTTTCAATACCAGCCCTGTTTTGACATTTTGACTGTCTGGCTCATTTCATCTATATACTTGATAAAGGAGAATTAAACATAGTCTATATTTTACATGGGCCCCAGAGCCCTTCTGGTTCTCATTAAAGGAATCAGAATACTCCTTTAATTGAGAAACTAAGAGGTTTGTTCCTTACCTGAAGGTGGAAGGCCATACTTTGCTGAAGATGCTAGGAAAAAGCTGCTTCACCTTCTGCTCTGAATAAAGTGGAGGAAATACTCTGATTTCATAGATACTTCTGAATGCCTTCTGCCACAATGTAAACCACTTGCCTCAGTCCCCCCTTTCTTGTCAGACCACAACAGTGGCAGAAGTTTCAACATCAGTAATAGCAAGGGCCAAAATTATGACAACTCTGTTTAGATATTTTCTTGTGACATATGATATACTGAGTTGTGTTGTGGGCAATATATCCTCAGTATGGCTCAGATGACAGATTTGCAGGATGTTTGAGCCATGGCCTTGGTGCATGTTTGGCTTCTCTAGGCTTTTACCTTTCCAAATGTTCTTGGACACAGCACAAGTAGCTATTTACCTGATGTTCATTCTTAGTGGAAACATTCCTTCTGGGCCAGTGTCTAGCAGATTACCTTGAACACAGTAATTTGTTAATAAATTATGTTTATGGAATTGAATTGTTGAGTTGAAAATGGGGAAAGTCAGAATTAAACAAAGACATATCATTAAGTATTTCTTTTTGAGCATCCCCCCAATTAATTTTGGTAGAAGATTGACATAGAAAGACCAAACTTTGTCAAAATGGTGTTATAGATAGTTTATGTTTTGAGCTTATCCATGTTGCAATTTCTTATCATGAGTTTTTACAATTCAGTACCCTCATGCTGACCAAGGACAACCTAGAGAATGTCTCTCCAAGACCTTGAATTGGTTGCTTTTATATGCAGAGTCTCATACTCACAACTTAGCACTCAAACCTTATACCATCATAAATTAACTGCCATGAATCCCTAAGACAACTTCTGAAGAGGTGGATACATTTGTTTGTAATTTCAGTGGCATTACTTATAAGTCTTTTCAGGTTTCTTAGGAATAATCTGCATCCTAATTTCTTTAAGATGAACATTTTTATAAAATCACATGTAAAATAATTTTTGACATTTTTTTAAATTTGATTTTCAAATTTTCTATTCCCATCCATCCCTCCAGAAAAGTCAAGTAATTTTATATAGATTATAGATGTGCAGTCATACAAAACAAATTTTGCACTGCTCATGTTGTGAAAGAAGACACAAACCAAAAAAACAAAACAAAACAAAACAAAAAAATAAGAGAATAGTATGCTTCAATCTGCAATCATACTTCACCAGTTCTTTCTCTGGAGGTGGATAGCATTTTTCATCATGAGTTCTTACAATATTGTTGATCATCTTACAATATTGCAGTTATTATGTATAACATTCTGGTTCTGCTCACTTCTCTTTGCTTCAGTTCATGTAAGATTTCCAGGTGTTTTTTTAAAGCAACCTGTTCATCATTTCTTATAGCACAACAGTATTCCATTATAATCATATACCACAACTTATTTAGCCATTCTTCAATTGATGAGCATCCCCTCAATTTCTAATTCTTTTCCACCACACAAAAATAGCTGCTATAAATGTTTCTTGTACATACACTAGCTTTTCTTTTTCTTTTTAAATTTCTTTGGGATACAGACTTAGTGCTATTTCTGGACCAGAGGATGTGAACAAGCTTTATAGCCTTTTGGGCATAGATCCAAATTTCTCTCCAGAATGGTTGGATCAGTTCACAACTCCACCAATGATGAATGTGTCCCAATTTACCCACATCCTCTCCAACATTTATAGTTTTCCTTTTCTGACATATTAACCAATTTGATACCTATATCAGCATTGTTATAATTTGTATTTGTCTAATCAATAGTAATTTAGAGCATTATTCATATGACTATAGATATCTTTTATTTCTTCATCAGAAAACTGCCTGGTCATTTCCTTCAATTATTTACTAATAGCTGAGTTGTTTTTATGTCATTAAAAATTTGACTCAGGCTTTTATATATTTGAGAAATTAGGCCTTCATCAGACACATTTGCTATAATTTTTTCCCACAGTTTTCTAGTTTTCTTCTAATTTTGCCTATATTTGTTTTGTTGGTGTGTGTGTGTGTGTGTGTGTGTGTGTACCCAGAGGTTTCAAAATTTGGCTATGATATTCCTGTTGGTTTTCCTCTGAGTATTGCTTTCAAGTGGTGATTGGTGGATTTTTGTATTTATACATTCCCCTCTCATTCTAACATTTCAGGACAATTTGTTTTAATTATTTCTTGTATTATTGGGTCAAGATTATTTTTTAATTGTAGCATTTAGGTAGTACAATTATTATGTTGTTTTCTTTTTTTTTTTCCTTCTTTATCTGTTCTCCAGGTCACTTGTTTTTCTTACAAGCTATTTCACATTCTGGTAGAAACATGACTTCCGTGGGGCTCCGGATTCCACCTCCTCCAATTCATATAAAAGGTGACTCTGAAGAAACTTTGGAGCTACAAAACCCACAAAATTACACAGAGAGGCTAGCCTCCCACTGAGGAAAGCCTGGCAGGGTGGAAGGAAGTGGCCAGCGCAGTGATGTGGAAGACCAGTCCAGCCCTGATGGAACCAGAGGTTTTAGCCTCAGAGTAGGCCTAACCAGCGACCTGCTAGAGGAACTTCAGATCACCAGCAGCTGGGATGGTTTCCAGAATTATCAACACATAGAAGCTAAGGATAAAGTGAGAGGTCAGCGCAGTGTGGACTTTGGGATCCAGTAGATCTGAGTGGGGTTGGCCTTTGCCACCAGGTCAAAAAGCAGCTGAGATACTGTGGCCCTATAGCCACAGCCACATGGCAGTTTAAGCTCCTGGCTTGAAGATTGTAGGGGGAACAAGTGTCCAGTCTGAGGGGTAATCGCTCTTGCTTAACCTGCTTGGATCTGGATTGTGGTCTAGGGTGGAGGTCCAGGGGTATGTGACCAGGTTGCCAGAGCGTGTAGAGGCTTGAGAGAGGGTACCCAACTAATAACTTAAGCAGCTGAGAAAACCCCAGTGACTGGGACAAAGCTCCCCTGTCTGGTAGCAGAGTCCTACTGTGGTAAAAAGCCCAAAAGTCAAGAAATTGAATGGCAACATGAGCAAATGAGGGAAGCGAAGAAAGCAGAGCCACCTAACTTTACACTCCTATTTTGGGGTCAAAAAAGAACAAAGCATGGAACAGGAGGAAGACAGCAAAGTCAGAACTACTGAACCAAAAGCTTCCAAGAAAAATACGAGCTGGTTACAGGCCATAGAGGAGATTAAAAAGGATTTTGAAAACCAAATAAGAGAAGTAGATTAAAAACTGGGAAGAGAAATGAGAATTATGCAAGAAAATTATGAAATGAGAGTCAACAACCCGACTGAAGAAAATAACACCTTAAAAATAGACGAATACTAATCCAAAAGAGGATCAAAAAGTAAATGAGGAGAAGAATGCTTTAAAAAGCCCAAATTTCTAGATGGAAAAAGAAACTCAAAAGATCACTGAAGAGAAGTATTCGTTCAGAATTAGATCGGAGCAAATGGAAGCTAGTAACTCTATGAGAAATCATTAAACAGATTAAAAATAATGAAAAAAAATAGAAGGCAATGTGAAATATATAATTGGGAAAATCACTGACCTGAAAAAAATTTTAAAAATTATTGGACTACCTGAAAGCCATGATCAAAAAAAGAAACTAGAAATCATCCTTCAAGAAATTCTCAAGTAAAATTGCCCTGATGTTTTAGAGACAGAGGACAAAACAAAGGTTGAAAGAATCCACCAATTACCTCCTGAAAAAGATCCCAAAAAGAAAATTCCTAGGAATATTATAGCCAGGTTCTGAAATTCCCAGATCAAGGAGAATATATTACAAGCATGCAGGAAGAAAGAACATGAATATTGTGGAAACACAATAAGGATAACACAGGATCTGGCAGCTCCCACATTGAGGGATTGAAGGGCTTGGAATATGATATTCTGAGGGAGAAGGAGCTGGGTGTAAAAACAAAAATGACCTAACCGCAAAACTGAGTATCATGTTTCAG
>NW_027186473.1:6211627-6266961 GCF_028583685.1 Petaurus breviceps papuanus
TCCCCATTTTCCCCTACCCATCACCCCAAAGCAGCAATCCCACTGAATATCCCCTCGGCCAATCATCTCTTTCCTATGTCTCCCCCCATACCTCCTCTGACTTTCCAATAGGGCATGGTATATCTTATGCCCCAGTGCCTGTATCTCTTATTTCCTAGTTACATGTAAAACAATTATATATATATATATATATATATATATATATATATATATATATATATTAAACATTAGATTTTAAAACTTTGATTTCCAGATTATTCCTTCCCTACCTTCCTTGTCACCCATCCTTACTGGGAAGACAAGCAATTAAACATAGGCTGTATATGTGTAGCCATGGAAAACATTTCCATAGTGGATATATTGTGAAAGACTGAATATATTTCCCACGATCCCATCCCACCCCTCACTTGCTCTATTTTTTGCTTTGATCCTTTCCCTTTGCAAAAGTCAGTGTTTCCAACTTCCCTTCCCACCCCCCCACTGAGCTTACCCTCCCCCATTTCATCCCCTTCACTGCTATTCTCCTGTATGGTGATACCCTATTTAGTGTGTATATGATTCCTTCTCTATGCCAAATTCATTGAGTATAGGGTTGACTCATTCCCTTTTGCCTTCCTGTTCTTGCCCTCCACTGTAACAGTTTTCCCTTGGCTCTTATATGTCTCCCCAACTCCTCACATTATATTCCTCTCTCACCTCTTAATTTCACTTTTAAGTATCATCCCTTCCTATTCAGATCATCTGGCACCCTCTCACATATGCATTCATAAGCTCATATACCCTCCTATAGAGACATATATGTATGTATATATGTGTATATATATATATATATAAACATTTCTATTCCCTTCAACCATTCTCATATTGAGAAAAGTTTCAGAAGTTATAATTATCATTTTTCGTGTATAAATGCAAGTAGTTCAACTTTGATAATTTCCTTATGGTTTCTTTTCCCTGTTTACCTTCTCATGCTTCTCTTGTTTCTCGTAATTGAATGTCAAATTTTCTATTCAACTCTGTTTATTTTCATCTAGAATGCTTGAAAGTCCTCAATTTCATTGAATGACTATATTTCCACCTGAAACATGATACTCTGTTTTACTGGGTAGGTGATTCTTGGTTTTAATCCCAGCTCTTTTGACCTCCAGAATATCAGATTCCAATCGATTTCATCCCTCAGTGTAGAAGCAGCCAGATCCCGTGTTATCCTGATTGTGTTTCTATAGTATTCAAATTATTTCTTCCTGCCTGAATGTAATATTTTCTCCATGATCTGGGAACTCTGGAACCTGGCTATAATAGTCCTAGTAGTTTTCTTTTTGGGATTTTTTAAGGAGATGAATGGTGTGTGTGTGTGTGTGTGTGTGTGTGTGTGTGTGTTTTTAAGCGATCAGCATTAAGTAAATTGCTCAAGGTTACATGGCCATTTATTTCTGTGTGTGGTGCTGAATATCTGAGCCTGGGATTTGATCTCCAGGTCATCCCAACACTGGAGGTGCTGCTCTTACTCGCTGAGCCACCTGGCCGCCCCTAAGCAATTGGGGTTAAGTAACTTGCTCAAGGTTACACGGCGAGGTGTTTCTGGGTGGGTGCTAAGTGTCTGAGCCCAGATTTGATCTCCAGGTCATCCCGACACTGGAGCCGGTGCTCTTACTTGCTGTACTACCTGGCCGCCCCATGGTGTATTCTTTCAACCTCTATTTTGCCCTCTGGTTCTAAAACATCAGGGCAATTTCCCTTGAGAATTTTTGAAGGATGATTTCTAGGTTCTTTCTTTGATCATGGCTTTCAGTTAGTCCAATATTTTTTTTCAAATTTATTTATTTTTATTTTTTTCATTTTTCAAATGCTTTATTAACTTCTGATGTACATCATTCATTTCTGTCAGATTTTGAGTTACAAATTTTCTCCCCGTTTTCCCCCTACCTACAGCCCCAAAATAGCAGTCCCACAGGATATCCCCTCCTCCAATATACTCTATCCCATAACTTCTCCCATAAACCCTTCAACTTTTCCAGTAGGGCATGGTGGATCTCTATGCCCCAGTGCCTGTATGTCTTATTTCTCAATTACATGTAAAATAGTATTAATAATTATATATATATATATATATATATATATATATATATATATATATTTAAACATTTGATTTTAAAGCTTTGAATTCCAGATTCTTTCCCTTCCTCCTTTGTCACCTGCCCTTACTGGGAAGATAAGCATTTCAGTATAGGTTGTACATGTGGAGCTAATGCAAAACAATAACATGGTAGGTATATTTTAAAACACTGACAATATTTCCCTCCCTCCCATCTCACCTACCACTTGTTCTATTTTCTACTTTGATCCTGTACCTTTTCAAAAGTGTGTGTTTCCAACTTCCCTCACACCAAGCCTGCCCTCCCTTCCATCATCCCCCTTCTAATCCCATTCCCCCCTACTTTCCTGTAGGGTGAGATATTTATTGTGTATTTCATTCCCTGGCCAAATCAAATTCAATGAGAATAAGGTTTACCCTTGCCCTTTTGCCCTCCTGTTCTTCCTCTCCATTGTAACCATTTTACTTTGCATCTTCTATATGAAATAATTTACCCCATTCTGTCTCTCCCCATCTCCTCTCATTATATTCCTCTCTCATCTCTTAATTTCACCTTTTAAATATCATCCCTTCCTAATAAATTGGTGCTGTACCCTCTATCTATGTATACCTGTGAACATATATACACACATTCACATACATATTCATATGCCTGTAAACCCTCTGATATAGACATATATATTTCTATTCCCTTCAATTATTTTAATACTGAGAAAAGTTTCATCAGTTCCAATTATTGTTTTTCCATGTAGAAATGTTAGTAGTTCAACTTTGATAAGTTCTTTATGATTTCTTTTCCCTGTTTACCTTTTCATGCGTCACTTGCTTCTTGTATCTGAAAGTCAAATTTTCTATTCAACTCTGTTTATTTCATCAAGAATCCTTGAAAGTCCTGTATTCCACTGAAAGACCATATTTTTCCCCGAAACATGACACTCAGTTTTGCTGGGTAGGTGACTCTTGGTTTTAATCTCAGCTCCTTTGACCTCCAGAATATCACATTCCAAGCCCTTCAAATCCTCAGTGTAGAAGCTGCTAGATCCTGGGTTATCCTGATTGTGTTTCCACAATATTCAAATTGTTTCTCCTGAATGCTTGTAATATTTTCTCCTTGATCTGGGAATTTCAGAACCTAGCTATAATATTCCTAGGAGTTTTCTTTTTGGGATCATTTTCTGGAGGTGATCGGTGGATTCTTTCAACCTCTATTTTGCCCTCTGGTTCTAAAACATCAGGGCAGTTTTCCTCAAGAATTTCTTGAAGGATGATTTTAGGTTCTTTTTTTGATCATGGCTTTCAGGTAGTCCAATAATTTTTACATGATCTCTCCTGCATCTATTTTCCAGGTCAGTGGTTTTTCCAATGAGATATTTCGTGTTGCCTTCTATTCTTTCATTTGTTTGGATATGTTTAATAGTATCCTGATTTCTCATAGAGTCACTAACTTCCATTTGCTCCAATCTAATTCTGAAAGAATAATTCTTTGCAGTGAGCTTTTGAGATTCTTTTTCCTTCTGGCAAATTCAATTTTTTAAGGATGTCTTCTCCTTATTGCCTTTTTGAGCCTCTTTTGCCATTTGAGTTAGTCTATTTTTAAGGTTTTATTTTCTTCAATCAGGTTGTTGACTCTCATTTCATAATTTTCTTGCATCTTTCTCATTTTTCTTCCCAATTATTCCCCCACTTCTCTTATCTGCTTCTTAATGTCCTCTATGGCTTGTAACCAGCTAGTATTCTCCTTTGAAGCTTTTGGTGCAGGACTTATGACTTCACTGTCTTCCTCCTCTTCCTTGCTTTGATCTTTTTTTTCCCCCAAAATAGGAGTCTAATGTTACAATCTTCTGCTTGCTTTGTTTCCTTTGCCTGGTCATGTTGTCACTCAATTATTTGACTTTTGCAATATTTTCCACAATAGGACTCTGCCACCAGACAGGGGAGCTTCGTACCAAATGCTGGGGTTTTCTCTGCTGCTGGAGGTATTAGTTGGGTGCCATCTCTGAAGCCACCACATGCTCTGGCAATATGGTCACACACCCCATAGACCTCCACCATAGGCCGCAATCCAGATCCAAGAAGGTTAAAGCAAGAGTAAGTACCCCTCAGACTGGTTGCTTTTCCCCCCTACACTCTGCAGGCCAGGAGGTGAAGCTGCCATGTGGCAGTGGCTGCAAGGCCACCTCAGCAGCTTCTCACCCTGGGGGCAAAAGCTGATGCACTCCCAACTACTGGGTCCAAAAGTCCATACTGCACTGACCCCTCACTTTGTCCTTAGCATCTATGTGTTGATAATTCTGGACCACCAAAGCTGCTGGAGATCTGCAGTCCCTCCAGAGAGCAGCTGGTTATGCCCACCATAGGGCTAAAACCTTGGCATGGAGCTGGGCTTGGCTCCCAGAGTGCTGTGCTGGCTAATTCCTCCCGGTCTGCTGGGCAGTTCTTAGTGGGAGGTGATTTTCTTTTTGTCATTTTGTAGTTTCTGTGGTTCCAAAGTTTGTTCAGAGTCTCCTTTTACATGAATTGGAGCTGCTGAGAGCTGGAGCCCTGTGGAGGTCCTTTTTCTACTCCACCATCTTGACTCTGCCCCTAGTCCAATAATTTTTAAATTATCTCTCCTGGATCTATTTTCCAGGTCAGTGATTTTCCCACTGATAATTTCACATTGCCTTCTATTTTTTCATTTGTTTGGATCTGCTTAATAGTATCTTGATTTCTCATAAAGTCACTAGCTTCCATTTGCTCCAATCTAATTCTGAAGAAATGATTCTCTTTAGTGAGCTTTTGAGATTCTTTTTCCATCTAGCAAATTCAGCTTCTTAAGGCATTCTTCTCATTGCCTTTTTGCACCTCTTTTTCCCATTTGAGTTAGTCTGTTTTTAAGGTGTTATTCTCTTCAGTCAGGTTGTTGACTCTCATTTCATAATTTTCTTGCATCATTCTCATTTCTCTTCCCAATTTTTACTCCATTTCTCTTATTTGATTTTCCAAATCCTTTTTAAGCTCCTCTATGGCCTGTAACCAGCTTATATATTTCTCGGGAGCTTTTGATGCTGAAGTTCTGACTTCGCTGTCTTCCTCCTGTTCCATGTTTTGATCCTTTTTGATCCCAAAAAAGGAGTGCAAAGTTGGATTAATGTGCTTGCCTTGTTTCCCACATTTGCTCATGTTGCTACTTAATTACTTGATTTCTGAGCTTTTTGCCACAGTGGAACTCTGCTACCAGACAGGGGAGCTTTGTCCCAATCACTGGGGTTTTTTCAGCTCCTGGAGCTATTAGTTGGGTGCCTCTCTGCAGCCTCCCATGCTCTGGCAACCTGGTCACACACCTCAGTGTTTCAACCCTAGTCTGCAATCCAGACCCAAGCAGGTTAAAGCAAGAGCAATTACCCCTCATACTGGTCACTTGGTTCCCCTGCAATCTGCAGGCCTGGAACTCTGAAGCAGCCATGTGTCTGGCACTGCATGCCCACAGCATCTCAGCTGCTTTTCCCTCCAGGGCCTAAAGGCTGGACCGCATTCCCAAGTTCTCTGTTCCCAAAGTCCACACTGAACTGACCTCTCACTTTGTCCTTAGGAACTATGGGTTGATAACACTGCAAACTACCACAACTGCTGGTGATCGGAAGTTCCTCTAGCTGGTGGTTAGTTGTGCCTACCCTGAGGCTAAAACCTCTGGCTCATGTGGGCCTGAGTTCGGGTTCAAGAGTACTGTGCTGGACCCTTCCTGCTTGCTTGCTGGACTGTCTTCAGTGGGATTTTAGTTTCTCTCTGCCATTTGGTGGGTTCTATAGCCAGATGCATACAGTCCCAGCCCTACAGTGATAGGCCTGGCAATGGCCCTTGTGGTTGGTGGGTCAACTTGCTGCCACGTAGATCAGGCATCATCAGGACCTCTGTGAGCCCTGCTGTGCAGGCCTCTGTCCCAGTCCCCATCATCTTCCAGCCTTCCTTAAGATTCTTAAACTCCTTTTCCAGTTGGTTGGTTTTCTTTTTATATTCTTCTGTTTTTTTCTTAAATTGTTCTTACTAAAAAAAAAAAAATTACTCAGTCTTGCTTATATGACATTGCAAGTCTTTTTTCTTTTAATTCTTCTGTGAATTCTTTTTGAGGAAGTGAGCATTTTATAGTATTGTGTGGGAGATGATTTTTTTTCCCTTCAGTATCCTTCTCTGAAGATGAACCATCGTCTTCTTGATTACTATATTAGTTGTCTATGCTTGGGTTCTTTCTCCTTTTCCTGCTCATTAAAAAAAAAAGAAATAGCAGCTTATTATTATAAACATCTCTAATGCTTGGGTATAGAGGATGTGTTTCTGGCCTTAGGTCATTCTTGATAATGTGTTTTGGTCTCTGTCCCAGGACCAACTTCTGTACTCCTTTTCCCCTCCAAGCCACAGCTAGGGTTTCTCAGCACACTATGCTACTCATGCTCTTGCTCCCAGAGACTCCTCCAATCGCTATGACCTGCAGTCCTCTACTCTAGTTGGCAACCGAGACAAAGAACTTAGCTCTCCTGTAAACTACTACCATAAACAGTGTCCCTGCCCCACTGCTTCTGCAGTCATCGGAGGTGTGCTGGTTCATTCACACCCAGCACAACATGTCAGCAGCATAGATGGGCCTGGCATCCCTTGTCAGCAAAGACTCACTCAGTCTTCCCCTGCTCTGATGCCCAACTTTCCACACTATCTAGGAAGTTATGATTACTGTGACTGAGGTTTCGGCTCCTTCCCAACCCAACTGCCCCCAGAGCTCACTGCTTGCTGTTTCAGTTTACACTTCATTCAAATAGAATCTCTGTTCTGTGATTTTCCTTTAGGTCTCTCAGGTTGTCCCAGGAGAACTACTGTTATATCCTAATTCTTGTTCATTTTTTCTACTCTATATTCACCCTGAGGTGCTATTTTTGTCTAGTTTGTGAAGGAAATATGTAGAACTTGGAATTTTCTGACCTACTCCTCCATTTCCCCCGAATCCTCTCTTTTCTATTCCTTGGTGATCATAAATTCTTCTTTTACCATAGATATGACAGGTAAACTATTCTGTGTTTTCCTAATTTGCTCATGATATCACATATTTTGAGCTCATGTTGGTATATACCTGGTTCCTGCCAAACTGCTTTCTAGCTTTTCCAGCAGTTTTTTTTTTCAAAATAGTGAATTTTGTTCCCAAACTTTGTATCTTTCCATTTATCAAACTCTAGATTACTATGGTAATTTAATACTGTGGATTATGTACCTAATCTATTCCACTAAGCTAACACTCCATTTCTTAGCCAGTACCAGCTTGTTTTCAGGATTACTGCTTTGTAATACAGTTTGAGATCTGATAGAGCTAAGCCATCTATCTTCACATTATTTTGGTCGTTGGCTCCCTTCATATTCTTGACCCTTTGTTTTTTCATATAGATTTTTACTATTTTTCCTTGTTCTATAAAATACGTTTTTTGGTAATTTGATTGGTATGATGCTGATTAAGTGAATTAACTTGGGCAAAACTGTCATTTTTTTGTTATATTTGCTCAGCCTACCAATGAGGAATTAATATTTTTTGCCAATTGTCTAGATGTTACTTTTCTGAAAATCTCTAATCATATTAATGTGGTTCTAAAGTTTGTCTTGGAAGGTAGACTCCCAAGTATTTTATATTATCTATAGTTTTTCTAAATGGAATTTCTCTGTCTTTTGCTGCTGGACTTTGTTCATCATAGAAGGAGATGTTGATGATTTATCTGGGTTTATTTTATATCCTGTAACTTTATTAAAGTTTACATTATTACAACTTGTTTTTTTTAGTTGGTTCTCTAGGATGCTCCAAGTACACCATCACATCAAATATAAAGAGTTATAGTTTTGTTTCTTCATTAAATATTCAAATTCCTTCGATTTCTTTTTCTTGTGTTATTGCTATAGCTAGTTTATCTGCTAAAATATTGAATAATAGTGGAGATAATGGGCATCTTGGCTTCACCCCTGATCTCATTCTGAAGGCTTATAGCTTATCCCAATTATAGACAAAGCTTACTATTTGTTTAGCTAGACACCACTGATCATTTTAAGGAAAGCTCAATCTTTTCCTATGTTTTCTTGTATTTTTCATAAGAATGAGAATGATATTTTTTCAAAAGTATTTTTCTACATTTATTGAGATGCTACTTGTTTTCTTAATATTGAACCAGATTGCATTCCTAGTATAAAGCCCACCCAATCAAAGTGTATGATATTTTTATATATTACTATAGTATCCTTGCTACTCTTTTTCATTAGGAAAATTGGTCTATACTTTTTTCTGTTTTTACTCTTCCTGGATTAGGTATCAGCACTGTTTGTAGAATAGAAGGAATTTGGTAGGACTCTTTTTTTTTTTTTTTGCTTATTTTCCCAAATAGTTTATGTAGCATTGGAATTAATTGTTCTTTAAATATTTAGGAGAGTTCACTTGTGAATTCATTTGATCATGGAGATTTTTTTTAGCAGCTCATTAAAGGCTTGTTTATTTTTTTTAAGATAGGGTTATTTGAGTATTCTTTCTCCTCTTCTGTTACTCTGAACTATGTACAATTTTTGTAAATATCCATTCACTTCACTTCACTTGTCAGCTTTATTTTTATATGTTGGTAGAATGCACCCTCCCCCAATCTGCTCTCTCCTATATCCTCCCCCATCACCCCTACAACTTTCCAGTAGGGCAATATGGATCTCTATACCCCAGTGCCTGTATATCTTATTTCCCAGTTGCATGTAAAAAATTACATATATATATATATATACATATATGTATACACACATATATGTATGTATATATATATATATTTTATAATTTGATTTAAATTTTTGAATTCCAGATTGTTTGCCTTCCTCCCTCATCACCCCCTCTTACTGAGAAGATAGACAATTCATTACAGCTTATAAATGTGTAGCTACACAAAACATTTTTATAGTGGATATATTGTGAAAGACTGACTATATTGCCCTCCATCCTATCCCCCACACTTCTTCTATTCTTTACTTTTAACCTATTTTTCAAAAGTGTGTGCTTCTAACTTCTCTCCCCATGAAACTGCCCTCCCCTCAATAATTCCCCCTTTCATCCCCTTCCCCCCCCCCCCCCCCCTGTAGGGTGAGATACACTATTTATTGTGTATGTCATTTCCTCCCTAAGCCAAATTCAAAGAAAGTAAGATTTACCCATTTCCTTTTGTCTTCCTGTACTTCCCCTCCATTGTAATAGTTTTCCCTGGCTTCTTCTATATGAGATAATTTACCCCATTCTGTCTCTCCTCATCTTCTCTCATTATATTTCTGTCTCATCTCTCAATTTCACCTTTTAAGTATTATCCATTCCTATTCAATTGGTCTTATGCCCTCTGTCCATGTATACCTCTACACATATTTACACATGCTCATATATGCATTCATACACCCATACACCCTCCTATATAGACATATATATATATATATATGTGTGTGTGTGTGTGTGTGTGTGTGTGTGTACACACACACATTTATATTCCCTTCATCTATTCTCATATTGAGAAAAAGTTTCATAAGTTTCAATCACCATTTTCCCATATAGGAATTTAAATAGTTCAACTGTGATAAGCTCCTTATGATTTATTTTCCCTGTTTACCTTCTCATGCTTCTCTTGCTTCTTATATCTGAATGTCAAATTTTCTATTCAACTTTGGTTTTTTCATCAAAAATGCTTGAAAGTCATCTGTTTCATTGAATGACCATATTTTCACCTGAAACATAATACTCAGTTTTGTTGGGTAAATGATTCTTGGTTTTAATCCCAGTTCCTTTGACCTCCAGAATATCATATTCCAAGCTGTTTGATCCCTCAATGTAGAAGCTGCCACATCCTGTGTTATGCTGATTGTGTTTCTACAATATTCAGTTTGTTTTTTCTTGGCTGCTTATACTATTTTCTCCTTGATCTAGGGAACTCCAGAAACTGGGTTTAATATTCCTAGGAGTTTTCTTTTTGGGATGTATTTCAAGAGGTGATTGGTGGATTCTTTTAACCTCTATTTTGCCCTCTGGTTCTAAAACATCAGGGAAATTTTTGGACCATGGCTTTCAGGTAGTGAAGTAATTTTTAAATTATCTCTCCTGCATCTATTTTCCAGGCCAGTGGTTTTTCCAATGATATATTTCATGTTGCCTTCTATGTTTTCATTTGCTTGGATCTGTTTAATAGTATCTTGATTTCTCATAAATTCACTAGCTTCCATTTTCTTCAATATATTTCTGAAGGAATGCTTCTCTTTAGGGAGCTTTTGAGTTTCTTTTTCCATCTGGAAAATTTGGCTTTTTAAGGCATTCTTCACCTCATTGTCTTTTTGAGCCTCTTTTGCCATTTGAGTTAGTCTATTTTTTAAGGTTGTATTTTTTTCAGTCAGATTGTTGACTCTCTTTTCATGATTTTCTTGCATGTTTCTCATTTCTCTTTCCAGTTTTTCCTCTACTTCTCTTATTTGGTTTTCAAAATCCCTTTTAAGCTCCTTTATAACCTTTAACCAGTTCATATTTTTCTTGGAAGCTTTTGACTGACTTTATTGTCTTCCTCCTGTTCCATGTTTTGATTTTATTTTTTTTACCGCAAAATAGGAGTGTAAAGTTGTATTGCTCTGCTTGCTTTGCTTCCTTTATCTGCTCATGTTACCCCTTAATTACTTGACTTTTGAGCTTTTTACCACAGTAGAACTTTGCTGTCAGAGAGAAGGGCTTTGTCCCAAATCACTGGGTTTTTCACAGTTGTTGGAGGTATTAGTTGGGTGCCCTCTCTGAAGCCTCCACCAGCTCTGGTACCTTGTCATATGCCCCAGAGCCTCCACCCTAGAGAGTAATCCTGATCCAAGCAGGTTAAAGCAAGAGAAATTACCCCTCAGAATGGTTGCTTGTTCTCCATACAATCTGCAGACTAGGAGATCTGAAGCAGTCATGCAGATGCTGCTGCCACACTTCAGTTGCTTCTCCCTCAGGGGGTAGATCCTGGACCACACTCTGGACCCCTTTTTCTCAAAGTCCACAATGACCTCTCACTTTGTCTTTGGCATTTATAAGTTCACAGTTCTGGATAATGCCACAGCTGCTGCTGATCCACTCTCCCAAAGTCTCTCCAGCCACCTTTGGTCATGGCTACCCTCAGGATAAAACTGCAGGTTCATATGTGTCTGGGTTCTGCTCCCAGCATGTTGCAGTGGACCCTTCCTGTCCTCCTATTGGGCTGCCTTCAGCAGGGGATTTGTTTCTCTCTGTCATTGTCTGGGTTATTTAGCCCTAAAGTTTGTTTGGAGTCATTTTTGTAGGTATTTGAGGTGGTTGGGGGGGGGACCCATAGAGTTTTCTTGCTTCTACACTGCCATATTGGCTCTGCCCCTACAACCCACTCATTCTTTAGGATTCAATTATTTACTTTTTAATTCATTTTAATCTCTGGTTCCACAGATCTTTAATGAATACAATTTCCATTGCCTTATGATAAAAAGGAATGCATTAAATATTTCTACTTTTCTGCATTTGATTGTAAGGTTTTTATTCCCTATTCTGTGGTCAGTTTTGTTAGGGTTCTGTGAACGGCTGAAAAAAAGGTATATTTCCATCTAATTTCATTCAAATTTTCTCAGAGTCTATCATATCTAAATTTTCTAAAATTTTATTCTTCTCTTTATTTTTTCTGCCTTATTTTTGGTTAAATTTTTTCTATCTCTGATAGTGGAAAGTTGAGTTTCCCTGCTACTATAGTTTTACTATTTGTTTCTTACTGTAACTCATTTTACTTTTCCTTTAAAATTTGAATGGTACAGCATTATGTATAAATACACACACATATATATGTATATATATATGTTCAATAGTAGTAGTGATTTCTCTACTCATTACTTTTAATTAGATTTACTCTTTTTTGCTTTTGTTTGTCTGAGACCATGATTGCTACACCCCACCCCTCCCATTTTGTTTTTACTTCAGCTGAAGCATATTACATTCTGCTTAGGTTCCTTACCTTTACTTTGGGTGTATCTCTCTGCTTCAAGTTTGTTTCTTGTAACAACATATTTTAGGATTTGTGGTTTTTATCCACTCTGCTGCATTTTATAGGTGAATTCATCACATTCACAGTTATAATGACTATTTGTGTTCTCTCTCTCTCTCTCTCTCTCTCTCTCTCTCTCTCTCTCTGTGTGTGTGTGTGTGTGTGTGTGTGTGTGTCTCTGTCTGTCTGTCTGTCTCTCTCTGTCTCTGTCTGTCTCTCTCCTCTTTTACTCTGTCCCTCCCCAAAAGATTTTTACTTCTGACTACTGTCTCCCCCCATCTGCCTTCCCTTCTATCAATCCCACTTTCTATTATCCCCCTCCCCATGTCAGATTTCTATACCAAAGTGAGTGCATATATTAATGCCTCTTTGAACAAAATCATTATGAGAGTAAGGTTTAAGTGTTACCTGCCACCTCCCATATTTCCCTCCTCCGTCAAAGCTCATTTGCATTTTTTAGGTAAGATAATTTACCCCATTCCACATCTTCCTTTCCTTTTCTTCCAATGTTTCCCTCTTCCTCACCTCACAATTTTTGTGTTTAGACTATCCCATCCCAGTCAATTCACACACATTCCCTCTGTCTATGTACACTTCTTCTTCTAATTTCCATAATGATGGCAAGGTTCTTAGGAATTACAAGTACCATATTCCTCTGTAAGAATAGAAAAAGTTTAATGTTATTGATTTCCTTATTATTTCTCTTTCCCTATTACCTTTTTGTACTTCACTTGAGTCTGGTATTTTTGAAAGTCAAATTTTCATTTCAGCTCTGTTCTTTTCATTAGGCATGATTGAAAGTCCTCAATTTCTTTAAATATCCATCTCCACCCCCCCGCCCCCGCCACCCAAAGAGTCATACTTTTTTTCACCAGACAGGTGACTCTTGGTTGTAATCCTAGTTCCTTTGTCCTCTTATCATAAGCCATCTGATACTTTAATGGCAAGTTACTAAAGTTACTAAAACTTTGTGTTAATTTGAATGTGGTTCCCTGGTATTTTAATTGTTTCTTTCTGGTTGTGTGCAATATTTTCAAATTTGAGGTACCACCTCATACTTAATAGATTGGCTAATAGGACAGAAAGGGAAAATAAGAAGTGGTGCAGGGGGTGTGGGGGAAATGAGACATTGATGAGTTGTTGATGGAGTTGTGAACTAATACAACCATTCTGTAAAACAATTTGGAACTATGCCCAAAGTACTATAATACCATTCATCCCTTTTGACCTAGCAATATCACTGTTATGTCTCTATTCAAAAAGGGATTTTTGAAAAAAGGAAAAGGACTTAAATATACAAAAAATATTTATAGCAGCTATTTTCTGGGGGAAAAGAATTAGAAATTGAGGGGATGCCCATCAATTAGGTAATGGCTGAATAAGTTATGGTATGTGATTATGATGGAATACTATTGTCCTGCAAGAAATGAAGAGCAAGATACTTTCAGAAAAGCTGGAAAGACTTGGATGGGCTAACACAAAGTGAAATGTACTGTGTTCAAATTAACCACAATATTGTAAGATGATCAGTTTTGAAGAAGAGAATCAGCTGTTCTCAACAATACAATGGTCCAAGTCAACTGAAGGACTCAACATAAATATTACTATCCATCTTCAGAGACAAATGATAGCATTTTTAACTTTATGTTTCTTCATTTTTTATCTATGTTTTCTTTCACAACATGACTATCATGTTTTGCATGACTACACATCCAAAACCTATATCAAATTGCTTTCTTTCTAAAAGTAGGGGGGGGAGATAGGGGAAGGGAGAGAGAGGAGTGGGTACTCAAAGTTTTAAAAAATAAATGTTGAAAATTGTTTCTACATATAACAGAGGTAAAATAGAATACTAAATTTAAAAGTAAAAATCCAAATTATAAAAGAAAAATTATGTTTAGGGTCTTATTGTGATGATGACTCTCAGTAGTTCAATAATTCTCAAAGTATCTCTCTTCAATCTATTTTTCAGATCAGTTGTTTTTTCAATGAGATACTTCGCATTTTCTTCTTCTTTTAATTCTTTCAATTTTGTTTTACTGTTTCTTAGTATCTCTTGGAGTCTTTAGCTTGCACTTGACAATTTTAATTTTAAAGGAATTTTCTTCAGTGAGATTTTATACCATCTTTTCAATTTAGCCAATTCTACTTTTTAAATTCTCTTCAGTAGATTTTTTTGACTATTTTAACATTGACCCATTTTCTTATTTAAGGTGTTATTTTCTTTAATTTGCTGTGCTTCTTTACCAAACTGTTGACTCTTTTTTTACAGTTTTCATGCATCATTGTAATTTTCTCCCAATTTTCCCTCTACCTCTCTTATTTGACTTTTAACAACCCCTTTGAGTTTGCTAGGGCCTGAGTCCAACTTATACTTTTATTTGAGGCTTTGCTTGTAGCTCCTTTGACTTCATTGTCTTCTGACTTTGTATTTCAACCCTCCCTGTCTGCATAGTCAGATTCTTTTTTGTTGTTTGCTCATTTTTTTACAGCCCATTTTTCTTGATTTTTAAGTTTGTGTTTAAATTGGACCCTGCTCTCAGTTTGGAAGGGGTACTGTCCCAAGTTTCTGGTTTTTCATGCTGCTCTTTTCAAACATAGTTCTGAATGTCTGTAAAGTTTTCATTTTTTTCTAAAGTGGTATGATCTATGCAGAGGTGTAGTCACTACTTTTCCAACCTGTGCTGTGCTCTGTGAGTGACAACAAGGACTTTTTTTTCCATCCTGAAACTGTGACTAGAATCCCCATTCCTGCTAGTGTTCTCCTTTACCCTAACAATGCAACCCAGAACTGTCTATGGGCAATGAAACAACATCCTGCTACCAATGTAAGTAAAGTGTCCTCTGTAATCTCCTTCTAACTCATTGTATGATCCCTTTGTCATTTTTTTCACTAAAAGCTCCAGAAACCTATGTCTGTTGCTCTGAATTCATAAGTCATGAAGGCCTGCTGCTGACTTGCTAGGCAAGGTCTATGCTGACTTGACCTATGCTAGACCACACACATTTCACCCCAGTCAGACAGATCTTTTCTGCTGACCATCTATGTTTTCTTTGACTATAAAATTATTACATCCCACCCTTTTTCTGGTTTTCCATTCCAGAATTTGTTCTGAGTAATTGTTTTAATTATTTATTAGGAGAAGAATTTGAGAAAGTTCAGTAATCCCTGCCTCTACTCTGCCACCTTGGTTCCGCAAATTTCTATTTCTTCATTTCTTATAGTACAATTATATCCTATGATAATGGTATACTATAATTTATTTATTCATTTCTCAATTGATGGCCATACCAGTAGTTTCTATTTTATTTGTTTTCCCATTAAATTGAAAAGAGATGTTGCAGAGTGAAGTAAGCAGAGCCACAAGTTAAATTTTTTACTATATCAGTATTATCAAAACATGTAATATTGAAGGCCTACATAAAAGATAAAGAATGAAATGAGTAGAAGCATGAGAATAATTTTTAAAATAATAACACTGTAAAGGGTGATAACTAAAATATTTAAGAATAATATTCAATGCAATGTCTACCCATGAATCTAAAGAACCAAAGATGAAATATACTTTCTACCTCCTTACAAAGAAGTGATAAATTTGAAGTGCAGAAAGAGACAGATGTATATTTTTAGTATAGCCAATAGGACATTTTCTTTTCTTGACTTATGATAATAGCTAGTGTTTTAAGAGGATGCCAAGGCTTTCAAAACACTTTGTATGTGAATATGTATATTTATTATAAGGAAATTATTTTTCTTTTCTGTTTTTCTGTTAGGATGGTTGTCATTACGTGAAGAAAATGGATTTCTATTAATTACATATACCTAGTTCCAAAGTCCATTGCATATATTTCTTTTCCCCATATCAGTGGACAGAGGTTATGATTAAAATAGCACTTTACTAGTTTTAGGGGTACTATACATGTGTAATGCTGCATTTACCTTCATATGAAGTCACTGGAAATATACTTAATTGTTCTACTTTGTTACAAGAGAGTTATCACATGTTGGGAATAATGGGTTAGTCTTGAAAATACAGAAACAAATAACTCAATTACAATTTAGCAGAAAAAGGGGAAAAAAATCATAGGAAATGGGACAGCCTGAAATATCACCTCCAGTAGTGTCTCATTCTTACATCAAGGCACCCAGAATCATTTTCAGGGCTGACCTTTAAGCAGAGCTTGGTGAACATGTATTAAAACCCCTACTTGAAAAAGGAACTCACTCTAAAGCAGAATTAAAGCAGCACAAAAGAAATGTTAGCTGTTCAAATCCAGAGAAATCCCTATCCCAAATATTCTAATGGGCTATCTGTGCCCAAGTTGTGCTAAAGCATTTCAAGTTTGTATTGGACTGATAAGCCTCAGCTGAGGATACTATTACCCTGACCCAAACATCATGATGTCATTAGTTTTCACTGACAACAAAGGACAAAAAACAACAGCAGAAGCATTGTTGGGGATCCTTTCTAGGCACCAACCACCCTTCAAATACTTGAAGACAGGTATTATATCTCACTGCCATTTTTGAGTTTTATCTTCTCTTCTTGAACATTTTAAGATCATGTGGACAATCCCAAATGATAGAACAAAATCCTGATTTTTGTTGTGCTACACTGGAAATCCCCTTCCAAATTTGTCTGGGACTGTTAATGACTTCTTTTTTGTTTCAGCCATTCAAATATATCTAAATCCACACAATATATTGTCTAGTTCTTATCTTCATCTATTCCATAAGAATTTAATGAGAGATTTCACATACTTTGCCGAAATCTAAGTAAACTATTTATCGACATTGTCCTGAATATACCAGCTAATTATTCTAAGCAAAAAAAGGAAAATATAGCCAGTGTGTAATGAACTATTCTTAATAAATTCCTGCTGGCTTTTTTTTATAACTACTCTTTTTCCTAAATGCTCACTAATCATTCTTTAATAAAACATTTTAGAATATAATTAGGCATTTAAATCAAACTCACTGACCCATAATGGTTTGAAAACTCTACCCCAATCTCCTCAAAATATATCTTTCTCTGATATTGCATGTACCTCTCCTATTTTCCATGATCTTTGAAATATCACTGACAGGGTTTCAACAATCAGATCTGCCAATTGTTTCAATATATGAAAGTATAATTCACTTGAGTCAATTAATTATTGTCCTATTATTTCTTCACTTATCTTTCAATTCATTCATTTGTCTTAATGGTTTCATAGGTTCTACTCCCCCCCACACACCCCTAAAAATCAGGTCTCTCTTTACAGGTAACACTTAAATCAAAATAATCTTAAGTCATTTACATTTTCATAATATTTAACTTTTCAGATACTTGTCTGCATGTTCAAAGGTGAGAGTGGAGTTGAAGGGAAGGAGCAGATAGAACATGAAGGTATCTGATATTTCACAAAAGTGGAAGTGAATTGTAAAGTCAAGTACGAGTAGCTTTCCAGAGGACTGCTGCTGTGAACAGCTTTCAAGATTCTGATTACAAAGTATAGCAAACTCTCTATTTATTCAATAACAAGTCACAGCAAAACATTCAAATAAAATCAATATACAGCATTCACAATGTTACAATTTATCACTAAAACGGCCACATAGTTTTCACCAGAGTGGTCACATAGTTTTGTACCAAGGACATTCATTTAGTCACTCTATCACAAAGTCCTTAATTCAATCACTCAATCACTTAGTAACTCAATCACCCTTTAAGAGGTCCTTAAGGGACACAAAGTACAAAGGTCAAGGTTATCCACCCATGGCATGAAATCAAGTTACAATATCATCATTAGTCACTACTTGGTACCCTCTTAAGGGGTAGTGGAAAATAAACAGGCAATCCACCCCTCAGTCACAAGTTGTAGCAGCAAGCACCCCAAGTGTCCTCAGGGTGGCTGCCCATACAGGTTCTTGGATCTGCTTTGATAAAGGAAAGCAACTCAAAATGGGTTAACAAGCTTACTTTAATCAGTCAGACATATATCGTTTACCTTGTTCAGGGGAAAAGGTCGGCACCCCAAACTTCAAAGTACACAGGCAGAATTATCAAGTCAGAGACAGATCAAGTAGACAGATTTCCAAACTGTCCAATCATTACATCCATACCAAATCAACATCTGGGTTTTTCAAAGCCGGGGAGGCTCCAGACAACGGCTTCCCAGAATCCATATCAAATCACAGAACACTTCTCAAAGTGAGCCCCCAAAACAAAGCTACACATCAGGGCTTATATAGCCTTTTCCTGGCTCAGAGAATGTAACAATCTTCTGGACCCATTGGCCAATCAAGAAGTATCTACTGAAAAACAAGCCTCCCACCCCAGGCTCCAGGTGCACTTTAGCTTAGGGGCAGGGAAGATCTTTAAAATTTGCATTTCCATTACATTTGGCCCCAAGATCTTTCATGCCCATAGCATAGACAATTTACTTTTGAATTAGCACTAAGAATCTCTTAGGTCACATTTTCAAGATACAGAACTAAAGTTACCAAAGTGGCTACTGGCCCTTAAACAAACACAAAGTACATAGCATTATCACTTCAATTCAAAACAAGAGGGCAAATAAAGTTCAGGGGGGGGGTGTCCTTCCCCTCACACAGCTCCAGCCTCTGCTTCCAAGTACAGAGAGGGGGCTGGGCAACAAAACCAACAAGGTGGGGTCCTTGGGGGTTCACGGTACTTCATCCCACCCCCCCATAGTCACAAGTCCATCCTCTCCCTGGGTCCCAAACTGTGGGGTGCAGCAAGGAAACACATTCAATGCCCCTGCTTTGCTGCTCAGTTCTTATCTTTTCCTGTGGCTGAATTCTGAACTCATGGGCTCCTTCTCCTCCCGCAGGCGGCAGCTGCTCCTGGCTTCTGCCCAGGTCCTGATGAAGGCAGCTCACCATTCCTGCTCTCAGCTCAGTGAAGTCCACATGCAGGCCATTCTTCTCTCCTGGTCCATGGCTCCACAGAGTCACAGCTACCACAACTGGGAAACAAACAATTATCCCAGTCCCCATACTTTCCTTTTACTCTGCAGATCCTGTTCGTGATGCCATTTTGTAGCAGCAAGCACCCCAAGCGTCCTCAGGGTGGCTGCCCATACAGGTTCTTGGATAATGGGTTAACAAGCTTACTTTAATCAGTCAGACATATATCATTTACCTTGTTCAGGAGAAAAGGTCAGCACCCCAAACTTCAAAGTACACAGACAGAATTATCAAGTCAGAGACAGATCAAGTAGACAGATTTCCAAACTGTCCAACCATTATATCCATACCAAATCAACATCTGGGTTTTTCAAAGCCGGGGGGACTCCAGACAACGGCTTCCCAGAATCCATATCAAATCACAGAACACTTCTCAAAGTGAGCCCCCAAAACAAAGCTACACATCAGGGCTTATATAGCCTTCTCCTGGCTCAGAGAATGTAACAACCTTCTGGACCCATTGGCCAATCAAGAAGTATCTACTGAAAAACAAGCCTCCCACCCCAGGCTCCAGGTACACTTTAGCTTAGGGGCAGGGAAGATCTTTAAAATTTGCATTTCCATTACACAAGTAAGTTACAATTTTATCAGTCACTACTCAGTATCCACAGAAATATCTTTTTATCTTGACCAGAGGTAGGTTCTCAACTTCCCTGGTTCCCCTTCCATGGCTCCAGCTCCTACCTGGATTCACCAAACTGTCACCTGGGTTCAAAAGCAGAAAAGTCCCAGTTCCTTGTCCAGCTCTCCATGCATTTCTTGTTCCACACTGAAGCTCACAGTGTCCAGTCCACCTTAAATCCTTCGTAGTCTCTGTTCCTGGGAAGTCAAGGCTCGACAAAGCCATAAACATACAAGTATGCCACCACAGTCATGCTTCCTCTGGCAGCTCTGGCTGGCCCTCAGAATTCTTTGACAGCTCTGGCTGGGGCCTGAGAAGTCTTAAACAGAAGTTTCAGCTGGTTCCCAGAATCAAAATCACTTCATCCAGGTTCTCAAAATAAAAACCATTCTCTCCAGCCTGGGCCTCTCTTCCTCAGACTCCAGAACATTGCTCCAAGAAAATCTGAAATTCCAGCTAAGGCTTCTCCTTATATACCTATTAGCTCCTCCCTGTTCTGACCCTTCCTGTTATATCATCAACTTCCTATTACATCAGCAACAGAGGTTCATATATTTTGTTTCTTAACAGAGGCTTGATCTAATTAATTTCAAAGTAGGTGCTAAGTACCTGTTAGCTTTGCCAATACAAAGGGATCAAATTACATTACTATTACATGAGTCAAGAAAAGGGAATTGAGAAATTCAAAAGACATTTCTATCAATTTAAATTTTCTGTGTAGGGGAAATCTACAATGCCCTAATCTCAACTTCTTTATCCAACATCTCAGGACCCCTACATAACACATAGATCATTTAGCAATCTTATAAACTAATTCACATCAATATGTTGATATCCAACAATGGCTTATTGTCCTTAAATATATTTGTGTTAAAAAATAAACTTGATGCCATGAATTTAAGTTATATGAACAACTATTGACAATTAAAATTTCAGGAATAGTAACAAACCAATTAGAAAGAAATTTTTATTCATGGAAACTTCCTAAAATCCTGAAGATCATACCAAAAGAAATGGACATCCCCAATAGTAAATATTAGAAGTACAGAAGAAACGGTAGATATGGCACCTTTAATTTCCCTGCCAGTATTTATGTCAATACCCTCTTCCTTTCATTTTTTAATCTATACCACAATTAAAAATCATTATATTTGCTTGACTATGTGTGAACTCATGCCCCACTGTCATGAAATCCCAAATCAAAATAACTGTTAGGAAATCACAAAATCAAGTTGTTTCCTTTATTATATTTAAAAATATATATTTTTCCTCATTATATGCCTTGTTCTCTATCTACCAACCTCAATAGAAGCTTGGTGTCTATGCATATTTGTATATACTCAACACATGCACACACAAAAAATCATGCTTTATCTAAGAACGATTGACACCCCAACTCACAATTTAAGTGCATTCCTGTTTTTCATTGCTTACAACATTCTATGAAAATATCTTGTTGACAAAGATTCCTTTTTGAACACCTAATAACTTCAAATGGTAGCAATGTCTAACTGAAAGTTTCATTAGCTAAAGGTCATGAATCAACCAAATGATCTACTTGAATAGATCAATTCTTACATCTTTATCAATTTACTTACTCATACTCATCATATATTGCAATATACTAGGAATCAACTGATTGATAAGCATTTAATAATTGCCAGGCACATTGTACTGTGATAAGCACAGGGGATACAAAAGCAAAAAAAAAAGTCTCTACTCTCTGGGACTCACAGTCAAATGGAGGAGACAGCATGCAAATAACTATGTACAAATAAGATAAATGCAGGATAGATAGAAGATAATCAACAGAGTGATGGCACTAGCATTAAGAAGGATCAGTAAAGGCTTCTCATAGAGGGTAGGATTTTATCTGGGACACTAAGGAAGATTGGGAAGGCTGGAGACAGAGATGAGAAGGGAGAACATTTTTCAGATGGGAGACAGCCAGTGAAAATGTGCAGAGTCTGGAGATGTACTGTCTTGTATGTGGAATAGTAGGGAAGCCGTTATCCCTGAATCACTATGAACTCAATCTATACCATTTTGGTATTTTCTCCAGGTTTGTTTAGCAGCACATGGGTAGGAATGAAGGAAGGAAATGTTAGGAATGACATAAGGTTGATGATTGACAGGAAAATGTCTGAGATGCAGTAAGTGAGAAAAAGACTCAAGAGAAGAACAGAATGTAGAGTTGACTTTGTTCATATAGTTATCAAGATGGGGAAGAAAGGGAAGGGTAGCTAATACAAAGTTGATGACTGGGAAAAGAACTGAGGGGTGGATAGACTGGAAGTCACAGTGAGGATGAAAATTAAAGCTTAGATTAGCAAGGCAGAAAGAGAAACATGGAATGACAAATATCATCAGATAAGGAAATTTCAAACTCCTGAATATAGAAATGGTGTGTTTGTGACTGATGACTGAGGGAGCATGGAGGAGTAGGTAATCTGAAATAATCAAGGTGAAAAAACTATAAAATTAGGATGTTAAAGGCATACAAATATGTATATTGAAGTCCCTTAGTGGTAGAGTAAGAGTTGAGGATGAGAAAAGAAGGAAGAGTCCTAAAAGGCTCCTTGTTAGCTGATCCCAAGAGATGGTTCTTATCAAACCTGGCAATAACAAAAAGTCACATTTTTGTGATTTTTTCCCAATGTCAGTTATCTCCATTTTTCTTCAGATGTTATGCCTTCCATTATCGCCAAATGCATTCATATCACGGAACATATAAAAGCACAGAAGAACAAATTTATCATAATTATTCCCTTGAATGTAATGGTTCTTGGAAGATTGTGCCAGAATTAATTTCTCACCACATAGAAAACTTTTTCAACTAAATGAAGCAATGACACCATGAAAAGTCATAGAAATAATTTGTTTTTTTTTTTAATTGGGGTAGAGAGGAAAGGTGACAATAACATTTCTTGAAACTTTGAAGAAAAGGCAACAAAATGGAAAGAACTCTTGGCTAATAGCAAAGATGCAAGTTCAACTCCGGGGTTGTCCAGAACCTCTCTCTGGGATATGAAGTACATGTCTCAGCCTCTCTGATCTATGAAAACACAAGGGTTGATTTGATGATTGCTAATATCCCCTCTGGTATAAAATAATATGATTGTATAATACTGTTATTAGATATGCTAGATATTCTATACTTGAGAGTTACACAGATGAACACATAACATTTATTAAAAGGGTCTTAGGGACTTGTCTGCTAAAATATATTAGAAAATATAATTATAGAATTAAACATCATCACCTGCAATATAGTTTCATGGAAAGGGCATAATAAACTATTTCATTTCGACCCAGTGAAAGCTATATTAGTAGAGGGCCATCAGATTGCACAATTTGGGGCAAACAGTTCTAGGTTGGAAAATGAATCAAGGTTGCATTCTGATCATTAATTCAGAATAAGACTCAGTGGTCACTGCAGTTGCAGCCTGGGGAGACTCCAAAATAAAACAAAACTGGATAGAGGGAATGCTTAATTCAGCAAAGCTCACAAATAGATAGAATGCAGCCAAACATTGGTGGAAAGCAGAGAGAGACACACACACACACACACACACACACACACATACACACACAGAGAAAGAGAGAGAGGGAGAGAGAGAAAGAGAGAGACAGAGAGAAGCAAACAGGCAGACAGAGATAGACAAACAGAGATACAGAGTGATAGAGAAAAAGAGACAGAGATGGAGACAGAGAGACAGACAGAGACAGAGTGAGTAGAGACAGAAGAGAACAGATCTCAGTTCAGTGTCTGCAGAAATACTCACAGTTAGGGGTGTGATATTGATGATGAACAAGCAAAGGAGAACAGGAAGAAAGAGTCAGAAAGGTAAGGAAGAATTAGGAGGAAGGAAGGTTTAAAAAATTCAAGGAAAATCAAAGGACATCCAGGAAGAGAGCAGGGTCAGTGGAGCCAAATGCAGAAAAGTAAAAAAAGGTGAAAATTTAGAAAAGACCATCAGACTTAATAATTTAGGAGAAACTAGTAACTTTGCAAAGAACAGTTTCATTTAAGTAGTGATGTCAGAAACTAGATAGCAATGGATTGAAGACAGAGAGGGGAGGGAATAGAGGGAATGAATGTAGATAACTTTTTTCTAAGAGTTAGCCTAAGGAAGGATGGAAAGACAGGAAATCACAGCTTGAAGGGATGATAAGGATTACTGATATATTTTTTTTAATGAATAGGGCAAAGTAGGAATACTTGAAGGTATTGAAGAAAGTAAAACACAGATGTTGACAATAAAAGAGGATAAGTAAGGAAGCAATATGCTGGAGGGGTCATAAACAGAGGGATTAATTTGGGAGTAAGGGCTCTTATAATCAAATACTAGAAAATAGGGAAAGAGTTGGGGAGTATTGGCAACAGGTTTTGAGATGAAGACAAAGGGAAGAAAATCATTTCATGGTATATAGATTGGATTTTCTCAATAAAGGATTACGTTTTAGGTTCTCAAGTGAGAGTTGTTGGAGAAGATATGGGAAATTTAAGAAAAGATAAGGACTTTTGAGTAACTTCTGTGGGGAGTTAAATGGGAAATCAATGAGAATAGAATAAAAAAAATATTGCGTTGAGATCTCAGTTGACAATGGATGACAATTTTTTTTAAAGCAATTGGGGTTAAGTAACTTGCTCAAGGTTACATGGCCAGTTATTTCTGGGTGTGGTGCTAATTATCAGAGCCCAGATTCGATCCCAGGTCATCCCAACTCTGGGGCCAGTGCTCTTACTCACTGTACTACCTGGCCGCCCTGACAATGGATAAAAAAATTTAACAGTGACATGACAATGAACTCTGGACAACCCCTTTATCCCCCAAAAATGTATGGTTAGGTATTGAGAACTACAGGGACAAATACAATTTAAATGCTAATTCAACTTTAGGTTTGCTTCAAAGGTTAAGTTTTGCATGTATTTTTGTGGGAGGGGGTTTGAAGGGGGAGGGCAGGGCAATGGGGGTTAAGTGACTTGCCCAAGGTGACATGGCTAATAAGTGTTAAGTGTCTGAGGTCAGGTTTGAACTCAGGTCCCCCTGACTCCAGGGATCTATTCACTACACCACCTAGCTGCCCCTTGCAGTTATTTTTGTAATAGAAACAAAGTTTCCTTTTGTTTTGTGTTATAAAGGAAACTACATGAAATCCTTTTCAAATTTTTTTCTACTTCAGTCATTAGGTTATAACCAAAGAGCATGAAGCTTAGAATTATAGCGCAAGGTTTTGATACCTAATAAAACCCACTTTTCTTGGCTCTAATCAATTTCTACAGTTAGTTCATTTTCTGTCAGCTGCTCTGCTTGTTCTTTACTCTGCCAACATCATGCCTCCCTCAGGAATAGTTCATCACCTGAAATCTCATTACAATGCAGATTGACTCAGCTTCAATACTCAACACCTCAGCACCCTCAGTTGTAGCTCCCAGTCTAAATCAGGGACTGGAAGGTGTAGAAATAAAGTCTTCCCAAAGCCTTTTTCTTAATAGAAGCCTTGAAACTTTCCAAGTACCTCTTTGTTTTCCATCAGCTGATCTGCTTGGTTTCTTTTCCATGAACATCATGCCATTTCAACAGAACCCCCAGGTGACCATTCCCCATTTAGCTCCCTTTTGCTTTTTGAGGAGAGGATGATTTCTTTTTCTAATTTGTATTCCCAGCTCTTACCACAGTACCTCACAGTAGGGGAATGATAAATGTTCATTGACTGACAATTTTAAACTGTTTGAACAATCTTTAAGTAGACGTGTACAGGAGATCTCACATCAAATTTCAAGGAAATACTGGCTTACCACAGTGCTCTGTCCTCCCTCCTCTTTTTTATCAATGATTCAGAGGAAAGGGTGGCAGGCTAAATGATTATATTTATGGTAATAGAATACAGAGAAAAATAGAAATTGTATCTAAGGGGAAAATTTAATATTCAGGAAGATGTCAATAATGTGCTAAAACTAACAAGATGTAATTTAATTAAGATGGAAATACATTTTCCTCCTATAAAGATATCTGTATATATACACATATATGTATATATGTGTGTATCTAGATCTATTTATCACACCCATTGTTGTTTACCCATTTTTTAAGAGGACCAATGATGTCATGGGGTTATGTCTTGACTTGTTATGAATTGGATTCAGGTGAGGCAGAGTTCCACAAAGTTGTCAACCTTATTCTCTCTTCCAAAGTCTCAAAGTCCATTGACAAAACAGAAGTCAAGATGACTGATGATGACCCAGGATGCAGTGGGTGGCCATATTAATAATGTTTAATTGCTGCACAGAGCCTGCTTCAGCTGTCTTCATGGCCATTGGAAGAATTTGCGCTCATCCATCCATTTTGTTGGGGAACTTTTCATATACTTGGGGTATACACTCCTTCATTTCATTATAGGTTTGAGGCCTTTCAGTTACTCTCAACCCAGTTTAACCCATCTGTCTTGTACTGGTATGTGGCCACTGCTACATGCTTCTTGGAGAAATAGAACATATACCTATGTATAATACATGCATGCACATACATGCATCCAGGAATACAGAATTGTCTGTCTTGATATGAAAACAATTGATAATCCTTATATCCTAAATCATTTGCTATTGGAAACTTTCTACTTTCTTCAATATATTGACACCTAAGGAAATAACATCAAGATGCTGCAGCCATGGAGGCTCTAAGGAGATAATGATCTTCTCTCACTTTGCAAAGTCAATTAGAATTGGCCAGAAGAGTTGATTGGGGGTTGGGAGAGAGCCAAAGGTATTTTTTCTTCTCAGTCTCTCACTACTTCTTTCTCATGCTTCCCCCCCCCAAAAAAAAAGAAAAGAAACATACATACACAGGCACACAGAGAGAAACACCACCCAGGGCAGTGCACTCACAACCACAAGCACCTGCATCTTCTTGGCTTACTCTACTACTTCCTGATAAACATAACCTTTAATTAACTTTTATATTTGGGCACTTCCAGGAACAATTTTGCATTGTGTAAAACTATTTAAAACTATTTATTATGCGATTTCAATATTTTAACAACTTTACTTCTAATTGTGCTATCACATTTCATTAGTTTTAGAAATGTTTCTAAATAGCATGTAATTAAACTGACACTTAAATAAACTACTTAGTTATTCTTTGGGGAAGTGCTTAGATAATTATGGGTATGACTTTCATATTGTTGCTCACTGATGTAAGTTTTTTCTAAGAAATCTAAACCTGGCCAGAAAAAAAAAGTCACTTAGAATCTTTTGTCAGCATAATCAGTGGAAAATATTGGATTATAATATGACCTTGAAATTGAGTAGCTAGGTATTCATTTTTTTTTTAATTTTTGAATGTGGAACTGGAGAAGAAAGATTATCTCATACTGGCATGGTGAAATTCATTTTGTAAGTTATTTGGACTTTAATATGATTGGAAAGAACACAAGTACCAACAAAAGCCATCACTATGGGCTATATAGGGTATGAGTTCTGGAAATCAGGGTGATTTTTTTCACATTTCAGGTTTTAATTAAAGATGTTTTTTAACAAGAAAACATTCCACAAAATGATATTTTAAGTACTTTATTTCTGTTAAAACTAAGGTTATTATTATTATGGTATTAATATTTATATTAATATAATAATAATGTTAATAATAATGATAATATTATGGTCAGTTATGTGTATTAAAGTACAAAAACTCCATATGGAAAGATTTTGTTACCAAATGATCAACATTACAGGCTATAAAGAAGAGAAAAAGGAATGCAATTATACTATGATCACTAGATGAAATTATTTTTCCTTTTCCCCCTATCATCAAAATTCATATGAAGAGGAGGGAACTCTTATTTACATTTTTAGCCTATTTATCTAATTTGTATAAAATTAAGTCAACTCAAAGAATTCCTCTAACAGAATGTTTCTCTTACCACTTCTTGTTCCCTGAAAGATAAGCATTTAAAATGTATATTCTTTAGATATTTAGTAGGTTATAAACTAATTGGGCTGTAACAAAACAATAAAAATGACAATATTATTTAAATTAACTTATGGATTTAATGTTGTATCAATTCAGTAAACAAATACTTTGTGGAATAACATAAAATAAAAAATCCATTAAGAAGAAGAAAACATCAAAATTCACTGGGAAAACAAACAGGGAAATGTATAAATGGAAGGGTGTATACCACTATAAAACCTCATACTACATTCTAAAGCAGTAGTCATGAAAACTATTTGGTTCTGGCTAAAAATAGATATGAAAATCAATGAAAGACATTAGGAACGCATGAAGTAGAAGCAATGCAAAACAGTAATTAAATGATTGATAAATCCAGTAAAAATAAATTACCAGAAGGTCTCACTTTTTGACAAGAACTTCATGCAAAAGAAAGCAGGTTAGAAAGAAATATGATTAACTTTAGATCAACAACATACACCATATACCACAGTGAACTCAAAATGGATATGAAATTTGGGTTTTAAAGGGGAAAGAAGAAAGCGTGGAGAAGTATGAAAAAGAGAAGGAAAAGAAAAGGAAGAGGAAAGAGGAGGAAAAAGGGGGAGGAAGGAGGAGAAGGAAAAAGGAGAAAGAATGAGAGGAGGAAGAGACTCATTAATGTTAGAGGAACTTTGGAAAGATAGGGGCATCAGTACACCTTTAGTAAGCATGTAAATTGGCCTAAAAATTTAAGATAATTTTTATTTATACAAGAAAAGTAATGTCCTCAAATTTCTTACTCCACTGACAAGTTGAAAACAGAAAAGACCGAAGCTCTAATATATACCAAAATATTCACAGTAGCACTCGGTGTGTGGGGAAACAAACAAACAACACAGAAAAATAACAAAAAGAAAAAGAAAAAAAAACACTTGCAAAGCCCTCCCCCCCCCACCCAAACAATCAAAAATACCATAAAGCTGAAAAAAAGTGAATGCCCCCTGATTGGGAAATGTCTAAATGCTGCTGTATATGAATGTATAATATCAGACATTTCATGCAGTATGTGATGCCAAATATGAATTTAGAGTAATCTAAAGATTTGTAAGAACTAAATTAGGTTGAAATAAACACAAGCAAGAGAACAGCATACGTATATTGACTGTGACAATGTAAATGAAAAGATCAATAAAAAGGATGGTGAACACTGAGTACCTGAAAATGTGATGATATCCCTGGAGAACAGATAAGATAATGAAACATCTCTTCTGCCTTCAGGAACAGAGGCAATTGATGATTATGGCAGAATGTCATGTACATTGTTATATGGCATCATTTTATTAAGTGGTTTTGCTTGCTTATATTTTTGTTATAAAGGAGGGTTCAATCTGATAAGAGCAGGGGGATAGAAAAAGAGTCAGTCACCTAGCTTTTAGAATACATCTTCTAGGGGCAACTAGGTGGTGCAGTGAATAGAGCACAGTCCCTAGAGTCACAAGGACCTGAGTGCAAATTCAACCTCATACACTTAACCTAAAACTATCCATGTGACCTTAGGTAAGTCACTGTAGCAGCAAGCACCTCAAGCGTCCTCAGGGTTTGCAGCTACCACAGATTCTTGGATCTGCTTTGTTAAAGGAAAGCAACTCAAAATGGGTTAACAAGCTTACTTTAATCAGTCAGACATATATCGTTTACCTTGTTCAAGGGAAAAAGGTCAGCACCCCGAACATCAAAGCATACAGGCAGAATTATCAAGACAGAAACAGATCAAGTAGACAGATTTCCAAACTGTCCAACCATTACATCCATACCAAATCAGCATCTGGGTTTTTCAAAGCCGGGGGGGCCCTGGACAACGGCTTCCCAGAATACAGATCAAATCACAGAACACTTCTCAAAGTGAGCCCCCAAAACAAAGGTACACATCAGGGTTTGTATAGCCTTCTCCTGGCTCAGAGAATGCAACAACCTTCTGGACCCACTGGCCAATCAAAAAGTATCCACCGAAAAACAAGCCTCCCACCCCAGGCTTCAGGTGCACTTCAGCCTAGGGGCAGGGAAGATCTTCCAAATTTGCATTCCCGTTACAGTCACTTAACCCCAATTGCCCTGCCTTCTCCCCTACAAAGAGCAAAAAATAAAAATAAAGAAAAAAATAGAATACATCTTCTATATGCCAACTTTTATGCTAAGCACTATTTTCTCCAACTTTATGTTGTAAAGAAAAATTAAAACAGCAAAACATATTTACAATAAAATATTTCATGAAAGAATTGTGCTTATTTCTATAAGCCTGATCTAATGTTTTTTTTTTCTTAACGAGAAGAAACCAACTCATTATCTCTAATGAAAATTATTGCCATTAGACATGGAACTGTGTAATAGTGTTCACAAATAATAGGGGATTAAAGTTAGTTCTATAACTGTATTTTAGTATAAAGTATAACAAGCTGCTTAAAACTAAAAGCATATTGTTTCTATTTAAGTAAGAGTTTTAAAAGCCCCAAAATGACAAATAAGACATAAATAAGCTAACAAATCTCATGATTTGCTTAGCAGTAAGAAGAACGATATTAGAAGCAAATAAGTTGTAGAACTTACCCATTGCCTTTTACCCTATATATATTCTACTAATAGGTCTTTACACTGCCTTTTACTTTCTAGTTTATTTACTTTTTGCTTTTTCTGTAACTGAAAATTCCTTAGTATGGACACCTCTGGTTAGAATATTCTCTCCAAAAATGAAAAATCCCACATTGCCTATGGTCACAGAGTTAATATGTCAGAGGTAAGACTTTCTGAATCCAAGGCCATCAGTCTACTTTTATACAGATATTTAATGTTTTCCAAATTCTTTTTAAAATCCATGTATTCTTTGGTAAGGATTATAAAAGTAATTTTATCAATTACTCAGTATGACATAGTAGCATTGGAGCCAGACGGACCTACGATTATGGCCTACCAGTGATACACAGAAGCCAAATGACCATGGGTAAAGTCTTTTATGTTTTATTTCTGTTATCATCATTTATTAAATAAAGGCAAAGTATAAATATTGTTAGGAAATGAAGGTAGGAACAGTTTAAAGAGAGTTCATATTTATCAGGCACAGAAGAATAACTTTGTGGAGAATTATTGAGAAATATTAAACAAAAATTTTCTTGCCTGAAAAATATTTTTTCACTCCAAAGTTAATAATAGATATTTAATAAATGTGAGTGTGTTTTTTCCAATATATCTGTGCAATGGGTCTTTAAAAGTGAAATTTTGATGATTTAAACTTAAGATGAGAAAATAAATAACAAACATTTCAAGACAATACAGCAAGTAAGAGCTTTTGATGTAGTGTGAGAAATACTTTATTCCTAAATCAAAGACACAAATATTATCCTATCACTTTGCTCAAGCAGCTCCATTTTAAGCAAGTCACTAAAACTTTCAGACACCTGTTTGTGATTGTTCATAATGAGGGGACTAGAATTTCTCATATTTTCACAGATTACAAACTTGAAAAAATCTCAGAGGTTATCTTGTCCAGTCTTCTCATTTTACAGATTAGGAACTAGGGTCAAGAGAGTTTAAGTTACTTACTTAGTACCACACAGATAGTAAGTGGTACAGCAGGGTCTTAAACCTATTGCTTCTGACTTGAAAGACAAAGTGTTTTTTTTTCCCTGATTAAGTTCTGAAAATTATATGATTTTAATAAACCTTAATTTTGTTGAAATAATGTCATAATTGTATTAAGTTGTCTTACTACAATGTCTTACTCCAAGTGCTTGTAATTGAAACCTATATTTTGAGGGAGGACCCAAACAGTCATCCATGATTCTCTGGATTTGGCAACTAAGCCTCTATTGTTTTGTCTCTCAAGTTCAAGTAACTCTTCCTCTCATTGATGAGTTCTTTCTGAAACATCCATTTTGGGGAAAGGAACAAGCCAGAAATCCTTCATTTTCTAAGTTTTGACAATATGCCCCTCTGTAAGTTCTTCCACATTCCACCACTCCCTTTTCAATTATCTTTTTTGTGTGTTAGTTTCTGCCATGAAAATGCAAGCATCTTCAGGGCAGAGACAATCGTAATCATCATCATCATCATCCTCATCATCATCGTCGTCGTCGTCATCATCATCATCATCATCCTCATCATCATCCTCATCATCATCGTCGTCGTCGTCATCATCATCATCATCATCCTCATCATCATCGTCGTCGTCATCATCATCATCATCATCCTCATCATCATCGTCGTCGTCGTCATCATCATCATCATCATCATTCTTATTTGCAACTTAGTTCTTAGCACAGTTCCTGGCACAAAGTAAGCACATAATAAAGACATGTTAATGTGAATGTACACTAGAGATCATTTCAAAAAACATTAGCATCACTTGCACAGGTATGATTGAGAATTTATTTAGAACTTGGAGAAATCTGCCTTTTTTTTTACTTGCTTTACATACTAATTCATTATTTACTCAGAGAATTAGTCCTCTGTTTTATTTCTCATCAGAAAGGAAGAACTAGATGTTGAAGTGGAAGTTACTAGAACTTTAAGAAAAGGTGACCATGCCATCTGAAATTTCATCATGGCAAAAAAAAAGGGAGATTTGGTATAGTCTCTTGCATTTTTCAGTTGTTTTAAAAGTTGAATTTAAAAGGTTCAGGGAATAGAGATGTAGTGCCTCTAAAAATAAAATTTGTGCAACATTATCACAAATTATTTATTGATGAAGAAATGTGGTTTTAAGGGAGCTTTTTAATGAGAAAGATTTTAAAGGACAATTACAATGTAAGTGTCAAAAGAAAGTCGCATAGCCAATACGACATTAAATTGTCATAACACTGTAAAAAGAGTAAGAGAGATACTAAATCCATATTAAACTAAGTCGGAATTCAGGAAGGAAAGAAACAAGGTAAACATTGGTAAAAATTTAAAAAAAGGAGAAAAAGGAGGATAGGAGGAAGGAGGGGACTGAAAGCAAGCGAGGGGAGGGCAGAAGGAGAAGAAAAGGAAAGGGAATGATGAAGGAAGTGGAAAAGAAGGAAGGGAAGGGGACAAGAAGAGAGGAACTGATAGGAAAGGAGTGAAAGGGAAGAAAGAAGAGAGGAGAGGAAGGAAAGGAAATGGATTTTGGTTAGGTGTCTGTCATAATTTCTTTCATAGACATGATTGAAGATTGTATAATACCTTAAGATAGTAATACTCAAATGCAAAGATTCAAGCTTGAGAGAAGTCAATAGTGACATAAAAGAGGGCATTTCACTGAGTTCTATTTTTATCATTTTTTAAATAGACAATTTGGTTGAAAACATAAGACTTGGTTATTTCTGTTTGTTATATGAAGCTAGAGAAGACAATGAAAACAGTGTAAGACAGAAAGCAAATTTCAGAAAGATTTTGGCAACCAAGGAATGATTATAACAAACTAAGAAGATAATAATTTAAAGGAGATAAATGAAAAGTCATATATTTAGGTTCAAAAAATCAATACCTAAGTACATGTTGGGGAATATAAGACTTAATGCAATAAGGTCTGAGAAACATTTAGCTACAAAGACTAGAATTAGTAGCAATGTGGCATGGGGTGGGGTGCAGGAAGACTCCAGGTTTCTGCTCAATTTGAGGCATAACTTCCTGCTAGAGCAGTACCAAAACAGCATCATCTGCTTTGTGATGACTCATTCCTTAGCCCTCTAGGAGTGGTTTGACAGTCACATATATCAGCAATATTTTAAAAAAATCTTGCATAGAGTAGGAAGTTGGACTAGGTGACTCCCAGGTTTCTTCTAGCTCTAAGAATATATGATTTCATGGCCTTTAAAAACCAATTAAATTTCTAAATATATTCAGAATAATTATTTTCTACACTTGCTATCCTCATTTTCTCTTCCTACATTAATATATCTCTTCTTTCAATGCTTGCCCCTTTCTTCCCTCTAATTATGATGATTAACATAGTATATAGGAGAAGATATATAGATTAATTATTAAAGACTATCTCTCAGTTTTTTATCTCTATTCAGGTTCATATTTTACTCTTCAATTGCTTTATGAAGACAGGTTTCTTTATTTAGTTAAACATTGCCAGACTCAAGCTGCCAGTAATGATTTTAATGAGTGAAGGATAAAGCTGTACAATAAATGCTCTGTGTAAAAAATCTTAATAAATATGGCTTTTAAAAATACCTAAAGCTGGTAAAATTTATGAAAAATATTGACTCGGATTAAACATGATTATTTTTAACATACTTGCATTTTAACTGAAATCTTGTTATTTATGTGTTACCTCTCTGTGCCCTTTATAACAATTTTACTAATGGATCTAGATAAGCATGCTTCAAAAGGTCACTGTGCTACTATACATAGGGTGAAAGGTTGGCATTCTTCAAAAATTATTAATAAGTAGCGACGAGAAGCTAAAACTCTTTTTAAAAACCCCACTAAATATTAACTGAGTAAAATAATATCCTTTTATGATTAATCACTCTCTAAAGCCTTATTCTGATATTGTCTTTGAATAGAGATTATCTTCTTTTCTCAAAGACTATGTTAGCAGTGTAAAAGGAAACCATGGTGGATACTAACCAACTGGAAATGCTTCTAATATAAACCTTACAATAGTCTGTGTATCAATATTATATAATAACTAACCCAGGTAAACTTGAGGGTATTCATCTTCAGGAGTTCAACCATGAGTTAGGGGTCATTGTCATTGTTATTGCTCTTGTTATGATCATTGTTTTTGTTGATTCTAGTGCCACAAAACTCATGAAAAAAAAAACATGGATATATTGACATTAGCATCAAGGGAGAGAATATTCACAGCAATCAAAAATATTTAACATTGAAACAATAGGTTTTTGCATAGAAAAGCAATGCTTTTTATAATCAAATTTCATGTTTCCTTGTTCAATGTTTTCCCCACCCCCCATGCTAAATAATTTCTATAATACCCCCTTTTCCGTAATTGACTCTTTCCTGTGACTAACAAATGAATCATCACCATGAGGCTCATTACCTAGGGAAACATTTGATCAAAAAATATAATTTGCTTGGTGACACAATTGAAGAGATGGAAGTTATATGATGGTATAGTTATGTAGATTCAGCATTGATTGAATGGCCAGCCCCAGAAAATAATCATGTATAAGTTGATGCAATTTTGGAGAAATGTCTCTATTGAAGTGCCTCCAGGAATCTGCTATATTCTTACTGTTAAGCATTTTAATCAATGAAATAAATGAATTAGTGTCAAACTGGCTAATGCTACAAAGCTGGGGGAGATAGTAAATATATTCTAGAACAAGGTCATGATCTTGAAAGATGAAGAGACAACAATGATGGGTCAAATCACTGAGTGTTTATGAAGGGGAAATCTAATAATGATAAATGTGGGCTATTAAACTTGGGTTAAAAAAACAGCTTCTAAATTTTGATGCAATGAAGCATGGTTTCAATTGAAAACATTTTGTAGGTTTTGTTACAGATTACAAGTTCAGTCCAAACATGGTAGACAAAATCTGTAATCGTTTTCTAGGCTGCACTGAGAGAGCCAGTGTCTAGACCCAGGGAGATGAGAGAACCACTGTATTCTGTCCTATTCACACCAAATCCATGTCATTGTGTTCTGTTCTAAATACCATCATTTATAAAATAGCTTATGAAATAGATCATAACAGAAGAGGATCACCATATTGGTAGAGTCTTTGAGGCTATGCCATGTGTGGATCAACTGAAGGAACTGAGGATATTTACCTTAGAGAAGAAAAGATTAAGTAGGGAGACTTAATAGCTCTCTTTACATATTTAAAGAGATAAGATGTGAAAGAAGTTTTATATATATATATATATATATACATGCATATATGTATGTATATATGTATGTATGTGTGTATGTGTAACATATGTATGTGTGTGTGTGTGTACTTTTTTTTTCTTTGTTCCAAAGGTCACTAGGTCTGGAGTCTTGGGAAGAAGTTGCAGAGAGGCAAGTTTTTTTTCATATAAAAAATATTCTTACTGTAACAATTATAGCAATCAAAAATGCAAATAGCTACCTGGGGAGGTAATGGGCTCTCACTGCTTAAGATTTCATCAAGCAAAAGCTGGGTGACCACCTGTCAGCAAAACTGTAGAAAGTAACACTATTAAGATATTGATTCAACTATATGACCTCAAGTCCTTTCCAACTCTATCCTTCATTTATAGAATCTGCACTGTACTGTGCTGGGACACCAGATAGAATATCTGATCTATTGAAGCTCATACTCCAAGGGGGAAAGCATGCACACACATTTTAACTTTTATGAATCATTCCAAATGGCAGCCTGAGAATGTGAAAAATTTAGTGATATTAGGGGAAGGGAAAAAGCAGCATATTAGTCAAATCTTAATTATACTGCAATTCCATCATCCCTAGAATTCCAGTCGTTTCATGTGTCTACAATTATTTTTATATTATTCTAATTTTTAAAAATAGGGACTGATTTGCAGAGTGAATGGAGAAATGGCCTGGATTCTTATCACTCAAACATCTTTGCCTGATTCTCAGGTCCCCAGTAATTACATTAAATTAATCAAGCATTTTCTGAGGTTCTACTAATATATATGTCAGGCACTATGCTAGGTGTCCAAGACACAAAGGCAAAAAAAAAAAATAGCCCCCACTTTCAAGAATCTTATATTCCATTAGGAAAAACAACATATACACATACCATTAGAGTGCACAGAGCATGGTTATAGGTAACTGTGATTTCATTGTTATAAGAAATCTTATGTTAAGAAACTCCCTCTACTAATATAGGTGAACACTTTCTCAGCCAGATATAATATGGTGGTTTGGATCACTGACTTTTCCCAGGGTCACACATTCATTGTGTATCAGAGGCAGGACATAAACTCATCTTGATTTAAGGCTAGTTCTTTAGCCACTTTGAGTTTTTTGTTTTTAAGTTTGTTTGTTTTTTGGTAGAAGAAGAGCTAGCAGCAGAGATGATTAGGGCAGGTTGGTACTAACTTTTAAACTGAGGTTTGAAAGAAGATAAGCATTGTTTAATACTAATTTTAGTTTAATACTATTTTTTCCAAATACATGTAAATATAATTTATGGCATTCATTAGAAATAAAATTCATTCCACATTTTTCTCTATATTTACCCTAACCCTTTCTAAAATGGTAAGCAAATTGATATAGTGTGTATGTATATATATATATATATATAAACCTATATCAATATATATATATATATATGCAATCAGGTAAAACCTATTTCCATATTAGTCATGTTGTGAAAGAAGAAACAGAGGAAAATATAAAAAATGAAGTGAGAGTAGTATATTTAAATTTACATTCAGACTCCATTAACTCTTTCCCTGGATATGGATAGAATTTTCCATCATGAGTCCTTTCTAATTGTCCTGGATTATTGCATTGCTAAGAAAAGATAAGCCATTCATAGATGATCACTGCAAGATGTTGTTGTTATCGTGTACAATGTTCTCCTGGTTTTGCTCTTTTAACTTAGCATCAGTTCATATAAGTCTTTCTAAGTTTTTCTAAAATCTTCCTGTTATTCATTTCTTATTGAACAACAGTATTCATATACACATTCATACACCATAACTTGTACAGTCATTCCCCGCTTGATGGGTATCCCCTCAATTGCCATTTTTTGCCACTACAAAAAGAGCTGAATACACACACACACACACACACACACACACACACGCACACGTGTGTGTGTGTGTGCATGGATATGGATATATGTATGTATATGTATTTGTATATATAGGTTATTTTCCCTTTTGTATGATCTCTGAAGACAGGGATTCTAAGAGGTAGAAGTCAGATATAGTAAATTTCAGCCATGGGGACTTGGGTTTTGAAAAAACATGGAGACAGGCAATGGAGTGGCTGTGTTGCATGTGAGAAACAAATATTCACTGAATACTTACCCTGTACCTGTCACTTTACCAGACCTCACTAGGAGAATAAAAAGAAGTATAGGCACACGATTAGCCAGCCCATAAAGGGATTATAATCTGAACAAGCTGTAAAGATTAAATGGAGATGATGAGACCAATAATCATATTAATACCTTTCTCTAGAACTATAAGGCCTACAAATGCTTTCCCTGCAGCAAACTTTTATTGTTGGTTTGAAAATATCCTTATTTTCCTATTAATAATGGTGACCCTAAAGTCCAGAAGAGGGAACTGAATTGCCTAGGGTCACATAACTAGTTTAGTACTATAACTAAGAAGTGATACTAGGTCAGATACTGAGTTGAGTGCTTTATTTCATACATGGTATAAGGGTCAATTAGCAGTTTCAAACAACACTCTTAAGAACTGTCACAGGATGAGAGGCAATTAAGCACTAAGTAACAAGACTGTAAGAGCTTTTCCAGGCAGAAGGAATAATATGAGCAAACACACAGAGAAAGAAAAATTGGGAGGATGAATGCCAATTAAAGTGTTCTTAGTAGTATTTACTATGAAGGTAGGAATTAAAATGCTTTATTATTGGCCAAATATTTACATGCATACAAACACATACACGGAGATATATGTGTATATGTATGTGTATTTGTATTGCTTGTATATGTGTATGTGTATATATGAATGCATATATGTATACATGCATATATACACAAACACATACATATATGTGTGTATAGTAATACTTTAGAATAACTCTTATTTATAATACCTATTATGGTTTACAAATAATTTACTCAAATTGTTCAGTATTGTTGACCCCAAAATAATGAGTCAGACAGGTGTGTTATGGTTATATTTTACCCAGTTTTTATATGGAAAAACTAAGGGATGCTAAGTTTAGGAACTTGCCTAAGGTTATAATATTAAGAAATGAAAGAAAACAAAACACATTCTAATCTGGTCATCTACCGCTCTCATTTTAACTAAGAGAAAACTGAAGGCCAGAAAAGTTCAATGACTTGCTTAGGATCACTTGTCTTAGAGCATACCCACAGTACCCCTCCCACAAGGCTTTTCCTAGGGATGAAAGCTTACCTTTCTCTACTCTAGATAAACAATACACCATTATCTATTTGGGCAGCTGAAATGAATTCCTAATCATATAGATTGAACATCAACATCTTCTCATATCCCCAGGAATATCTTAATTAATTTTAGTTAGAAATAGAGGGAAATGATGAAAAATCTCTCCTTTTTCATGCCACCTTACCACGTCTCCTGTCCTTTTCACATACATATATTGCATGCATGCATGCATGTATGTGTGCATGCATGTGCATGCATACACATATGCAAGTGCATAGAGACAGAGAACACAATACATATACGTTGGTATGTGCATGCATATCTGTAAATGTACATTGTGTTTAAACATATGTACAAATATGTATAAAATACATGCATGTATACAGTCACACATATATAATGCTTGCGTTGTGTATGGCATATTTATATACATATATACAAACATACATAAAGTATGTGTGTATGTCTGTGTGTGTACAAAAACAGAGAGAAAGAGAGGATGAAGCATGGCATGTTACACGTGGCTTACAGAGAAGCAAAAATAAATATCTCTTATGTCTCCTCTTAATCTCTCCTCAGAAAGAAGTGATTCTGGGCTGGAATTATGCCTATTTGCTCCTTTTAATATTATGAGTTTAAGGTATTTAAATTTTAGATTCAAGAAAATATACTGCTTGTTCTTCACTTATCTGGAAAGGAGGGTCCCAAGCTACATATCCAAGGCTTAACTCTTTTCTCGCCAAATACCTGTTCCACAATGAGTAGACATAGCAAAGAGGAAATGAACCCATTTATCAAAATCAAGTTCCCAAAGGGAAATTTCCCAAAGTCTCAAATATCACAGGTTGTGAATAGGGACATGATGGAGATTTCTTTCTATTCTTCTCATGTTGATTTCTCTCCAGTCTTTCTCTCCCTTCAATGACCAAAAGAGAGGTTGACATCATGAATTTTTGCCGCATGTTTTATATGTTCTCATACTCTTGCATTACACCATGGTGACTCTACCTGTCATTTGAACATCTCTTAATGAGGTTACTTTTGTTTAACATTTATCTAATGAGGCAAACACTTCACTGAGAAGGAAAAAACTTTACCCCATCAAAGTGATCAAGTAAATTAATCTTTTTCAAGGTTCTATTATGTTCCAGGCACTGTGCTAAGCAGTGGGGGTACAAAGAAAAGCAAAAAAAAAAAATGCAAACAAGCAAAGAAATCAACAAACTCCAATAACAAAACACAGGTTGTTATTGAATTTCAGGACAATTCGAAGTAAGTATTCTGACTCCAGATTTCATATAGCATACATTTTGTTGTTGTTCAGTCACTTTTGTTCATCCCCAAGTCTTTGTGACTGCATTTGGGCTTTCCTTAGCAAAAATACTAGAGCAGTTTGCCATTTCTAGCCTATCTTACAAATGAGGAAACTGAAGCAAACAAGGTTAAGTGCCTTCCCCAGAGTCAAACAGGTAGCAAGTGTCTGAGGCCAGATTTGAACCTACAAAGGTGAGTCTTCCTGACTTTAGGCCCATAATTCTATCCACTGCAATATCTAACTGCCCAATGTAGTATACTTCATACATATACTTCAATACAATTGCACATTGAACATATAATTTATGGAGGACTTGGGGGAAGACATAAACCAAAATCTCCCAAAATAAGAAGATTTGGAGGTATTATGAAATGCTCCTTTGGAAGGAATACCCACTGAGTAAATAAAGGAAAGGATTTCCAGACGAAGGTAGTAACATAAATATAAAAAGTTAGGAATGTTTGGGATAGCATGCTGAAGAATTGACAAGAAGTAATAACAATAGTGATAAATGATACTCTCTTTTATATTCAAGGTTGCAAATACATTATCTCATGTGAGATAAAAAGAAACATAAAAGCAGGAGAGACCTTACTGTTAGCCAAGTCTAGCTCCTACATTTTACAAATGAGAAAACTGACTTCCAAAGGTGAAACATTATTATTCCTAGCTTAAATAAAGAATTATGTAACAAAGAAAGGTACCCTTTGGAGAGCTAAATTAGTCTCTTCATTGTAAGTATCCAGTGTGTGTGTGTGTGTGTGTGTGTGTGTGTGTGTGTGTGCGCGCGCATGTGTGTGTGTGAGAGAGAGAGAGAGAGAATGCTCTGAAATATTGCTAAATTTGAAATGGGAGTTGTCGTATTTTATAATATCACAAAATTAGAGATGAGGATTGCCTATATAACAGAACTACCTGGCCATAGTAGGAAAGGCTTCTGTTAGAGGCTAAAAAAGAGGATATGCAGATAAAGTTTCCTAGGGAACATCAGCCAAGAACAGGTCTTGTGGGAAATGAAGTACCAGGTTCAAAATTCTGTTAAAAGTCAATAGCATGTGTAACAACTTCATGCTGTTTTCTGCCTCTGCAGTGGAATTCTCGATGTTGAGTTGTGTGATAATTAAATTTGAGCTCTTTTTAAAAAATGTAATTTCTTATAATAAGTAGATTTTGCTCCTCATAGCAGAAAAGGAGAAAATCCTCTGTCTACTTTCATTTGGATTCCCTGAGGTTCCTAGGAATATAAAATTTAGATTTACAGCATAAACAGATCTTAGACATTGTTAAGTTCTTTCATTTTACAAATAAGGAAACTAAGATACATGTAATTTGTCCAAGTTTACATAGGCCCTAAGAATCTGTAGAAATATTTTTCTTTACAAATCACATTTCCAGATCCCATCTCTATATATTCTATCTTTTGACACATGAGACCATGATTTTTTGTTACTGCTATTCTTCTTGTTATCTTCCATAGAAAAAACAGGCATTTCCATTTTACTAATGTCAGAAGTGCTACTTTTTATATTATACAGTTTAATGGTTACATTTGCCTAATTTTTTGATTATCTGTTCATATTCACTTTAAAGTCTTTGTGTTCAATTCCTCTAAGAAAATACAATGATTTGGGTCACCATTAAACGTATTCCAACTTTACCCAAGACACTATCATCCTCTGAAATTTTGTTCCAGCAAGTTTTGAACCTTATTCTTTCTGATTGAATGCAATGTTCTATCCTTTATGCCACATGGTCTCCAGTTAAGGAAATAGGCTGCTTTTCAGCACATAGACAGTGAATCACAGGAGGTAGTGATCTCACTAGGACTTTCTTTCCTTCCATAGCAGGCCTTAGAAAAGATATACTTCTTCTCCTACTTGAGATCTCCTTTTCCTCACCACATGCCTAAAAATTAGGATCAATGTCTGCTTACATTTTATACAATTACTCAGGAAATGTACCCAGAGTCCCTGGAGGTATGCCTATGTTTTGAAGCTTGTCCTTTCCCTTTCAGGATGAATTTTTACATCCAACTTTAGAACTTCTCCTATTGTTCTTTCAAGCATTTGGGGTCAGCCAACTGTCTCACATGAGGCAATCTCTCATGACTTTATCTGCACTGCTTGCTCTGGCAGAATCTGCCACTCTTTCATATAATGCTGTTCTAACAGATATTTTTGATAGCCTTTTCTTTTGTGAGCTAATACTATCACAATAAAATAGAAGTCACCTTGCTAGAATGATGATTTAAGATTACTGAAAGCTCAAGGTTAGATGCAGGACAGGAAATACTGATCCACTTATTTAACTGTTTTCCCGCAAATATGGTATGACTGCTACCAAATTTATCTTCTACTAAGGGAATACTAAATCCTTGTATTTTTCTCATCTCATTAGGTTTGACTTCAGTAATCCTGCTTACCTTTTAGCAGAGTAATTGTTATTTAAATCCCCTCACATTCTATTTCATGGCTAATGTGACACTGGTTTCAATTGACACATTTTCCTTTTTGCTAAATAACTCTTCTGAAACCTTTTTCTTAGGGTGATATTTAATGTGATGGATCAAATACTGTAATCAAATCAACAAATATGTATTGAACACCTACTACTGGCAGGGCACCAGAAGCTTATAAACAAAGTATGAGCCAAACTTCCTGCTGTCAAATTATGCAATCTCAGTATGTTACCCCATGGGGATTTGTTGCGGTTCTTTGCCCTTTTTGTTGCAAAGTGCATGGTTTTCCTCCAATAAAGTCCTATTCCAATACCTATTACATGGATGTGACCTTGAATTCCTAAAGCCTATGCCAATGAAATATAGACTCTAAGACCATTTAAGCTATATGGAATCAGAATTCAAGACCTGTCTAATTTTGTTGTGCTTCTAGATAGTTGAACATCACAGAAAATGACTGTGGATAGAATATATATTTCTTACCTGAAGGACTATGAGAATACTTGCTTTCTTCAGGCAGAACAATGCAAAACACCTTCTCAATTTGTTATCATATGTTAATAAATTATGTTATTTGTTCTCAGAATATTCCAATCATAATTATGATTTACTAACAACTCTGCATCCTCTTCTCTGTCTACTTTCCTCTGTACTGATTATTCTTTTGTCTCACCAACCTAAGATGAAAGAATATGGAAAGGTTTTTGATAAACTCAGTAAAGAACTTGTTTGTGGCACTGGAAACCATTGTTTCTTTTGTCTCCCTTAAAGCTCTAAGAAATAAAGTATTAATGCCTTGACTAAATGAGGGAAAAGTATATTGAATCAGCTCTTAAACGTCTTTATTGGCTTAAAATGTGGTCTAGTAATGGTCTCTGTTTCTAAGGATAAGCTTACCTTGTGTGTACTGGTAAATGTTTAATATCTATGTTGTGCGTTGGGGGATTACCCAAGGCTTTTAAGTTTAATCTTCATTATTAACAATTTCTCAAGTCTAGGGAATCAACAAAATAAGTCCTTATCTGAAGTCTTTGCCAATTTCTAAGGTGCAAATGCTGATGTCGAAAATTTAACATTTGTCTCTCTTGAGCCAGTTGAGACTGGCTTCAGTATACCCCTGAGCCTACTCAAATCAGAGAGGCTCCTAACTTAAAAGGCCAGAAATTAGGCAATAAATTTTGTTTTCATTTTCTTTCATAGGGTATGTCTACTAAGACTTACAGGAATTATGATCTATGTTGATGGAGGGAATATCCATGTGGATAAAGCCATAGATCTTTGAATTATTGAAGTAAAGTATTCTTTAGCTATGTATTTTCCAGTACTACTAGAATTACAGTTTACCACCTGTGATTCTAGCATATCATGTATATAAAGAATCTCACTTCCTACATTATTGAGAAATTAGAGAGCATTTCTTCAGTCGCCTCTTCCCCCCCCCACCCAAAACATTCGTAAACTCTTCTTCTTCCTCCATGCTTCCCTGCCATGATCCAATCTCAAATGACGAGATGGGCCTTCTCTTTGAAAATATTCCCAGTTTTGTTCTTTGATGGCCATCCCTCATTTTCCTGCAAGAGCTAGACTCCTGGATCATGTTCTTATTCTTCCCTTACTAGCAGGTGTTACCTCTTTCTACAAATTATCTCGTATGTATGTATGTATGTATGTATGTATGTATGTATGTATGTATGTATGTATGTATCTATCTATCTATCTATCTATCTATCTATCTATCTATCTAATCCATAAAAATCTCCTTTACTTTACTATGCCATACCTCAAGATATTTATCCTATGTATTTTTTTTTATCTTTTTTACAATCAAATTTCTGGAAAAAATTATCTAGCCTGTTTCCAATTGTTTAACTCCTTCCATACTTCACAATCATTGGCAATCTGCCCTCTAATCCCAGAGGTCAACTGATAATGCATTTCTTATGTATACTGATGATCATTTAACTGCTTAATAAATGAACCTTTGTCATTATTCTTTTTTTAAGCAATTGAGGTTAAGCAACTTGCTCAAGGTTACATGGCCAGTCATTTCTGGGTGTGGTGCTAAATATCTGAGCCTAGATTCGATCCCAGGTCATCCCGATTCTGGGGCTGGTGCTCTTACTCACTGAGCCACCTGGCTGCCCCTAAGCAATTGGGGTTAATAACTTGTTCAAGGTTACACGGCCAGGTGTTTCTGGGTGGGTGCTAAGTGGCTGAGCCCGGATTCGATTCCAGGTCACCCCGATTCAGGGGCTGGTGCTCTTACACACTGTGCTACCTGGCTGCCCCATTTCTCATTATTCTTGATAACAATGCAGCTCTCCATGTTAACTATATCCTCCTTCCAAATATTTTCTCTTTCTTTGGCTTCTATGACACTGATCTGCCTGAGTTCTTTCTCTACCTGTCTAAACAATGTTTCATAATCTTTTTTCTAGTTCACTATCCTTCTCCACTCTATTAGGTGTGGGTGTTTATTGCCTTCCTATTTCTGTACAGTCTCTCACTTGGTGATCTCATCACCTCTTATCGATTCAATATATATTTTTACTCAGATATTGTCCAGATTTTTTTTTCAAATCTTATTTCCAAATCTCATCTCACTATATTTTGTTTCTTTTGACATGGACACAAGAGGTCATGATTTTATTATTACTGATATTCCTCTTGTATATCATCTTCCATGAAAAATCAGGCAACTCCATTTTACTGATGTCAAAATTGCTACTTTTTATATTATATGGTTGAATGGATTTATTTGTCTGGTTTTATTGTTCTGTCTCTATGTTCACTTTATAACTTTTGTGTTCACTTCTCCAAAATCTCCAAGAAATTATATTGCTTTTGGTCCCCATTAAATATCCTCGTCTTTAGCCAAGAGTCTGTATTCTTTTTAAATTTTATTCCATTAGCTTAGCCCTCATTCTTTGATACCACCTACTAATCCAGTTCTTCCTTTCTATTTTTTCCATCAAAGTGCAGCAGTGAGAAAACCTCATCTCTCCTCACCTCAAACTTCAGTTTGTTACCTAGGATTTCATATTTCCTAGAAATGCTTTCTAGATTCATTCAAGTGGCTTCATTTGTTCCTTTATGAATCATTAGGAATAGGTAATGGTTGTCAATTTAGATAGGAATTTGAGGACTCTCTCATATATCCCAGATATATGCCCCAGGAAGACCACATACTTCCAGATTTTTTATGTCAAGCTGACTTTACTATTCACTCAGAAGGAAAATCATTAACAAGAAATCTTCATTTTTTTCCTCATAATTAATTGATACATGTTTTTTTTTTTCAGACTGAATATATGCATTCTCACCTTCTGTCCACAGATAAAAAGGATAAATTTCCTCCTAGAGAGGCTGCAACTCAAATCTAGAAGCAGTATAATACAACAGAAAAAAAGCTTTTGATTTTGGGTGTCAGGTACTGGGTTCAAATCCTGATTCTGTCTCTTGCTATCAGTGTGATCTTTTGCATATTACCTAACTTATCCAGGTCTTAGTTTCCACATTAATAAATGAGGATAGAAAACTAAATCTATGAACCTTATGACACCTCTTTGGGAAGAGCCCTAAATCTCTAATACAGCTTAAATATTACTTTTCTTCCCTCTGTTTTATTTTCTTCCATCTTTTCATTTCCATATAAAAAGTTTTATTTGTTGCAATTTGCATACTTTTGTTTTTTCTCTTGAAAAGTGTCTCTCTTTCCCCTCTCAAATACCATTCTCCCTGATAAACCACAAATTATGAAAACATCCATCTAGTCCTTCTACTTTTTTCACAAGTAGGTTGCTTTTGCACACACACAGAGACTTTTGTCCTAGATCCTTCCACAAGGATATATGACTCCTAATTGGGCGAGAGAATGCTTAGCATGACATAGCACTCTGTACCTATATAAGAGATGGTGTGAATTTCAGAGTTTCTTTGGAGGGAGAAACATATGGTTTGATGAATTTCAAGAATGAGAAGTATGATAAAAATTTTGAAGCTGAAGAAGTGTAATAGAATCCAGCTAGTCAAAATGTATCTGAATTGTAACTTGCCTCCATACAGATTTTTGGGACATTCAACTTGAGTGAGATCAGAGCTTCTATTCTTGCTCCCAAGAAAGAGCTTGTTCACTCATATATTTTCTGGTATGTTTTAATCTGTAGACCTTCTAGTTTTGTTTGCTATTTTGCTTGTATAAATGAGCTTGTTCAGTATTTGCTATTTCTCATGGTTTCTTGTTTAACCACTGCCTTATGGGGAAAAAAGCAAAGTTAGAGTGTATAAATTTGGAGCTATACTACTCTTTAAGAGCAACCAGAGCAATGGCTTTGTTTTACACCTCCCAAAATTGGACCTGTGGTTCAGATATGTGATGCAAAAAAATAAGCACCCAGCTATGACTCTTAACCTACTCTGATATAGGCAAAAACCTGATTTTTGAAGAATGATAGGACAGATTCTAGATGTATCGATTTATGATTCCTATGGGTCTCATGTAGATAGTCATGTGCACATCATATATGATAAATGAGTTTCATCTATCTTATAACTGTACATCATTGGCATTTTCCTCTAATCCTTTATACTTAATAAAATGAAAATTGTCAATTTTCTTCAGATTGTGTTATCTGGCAATACTTGCATTTAAAATACATTATGATGATTCCTCCCAATGCCCAAATTTGACCACTTTTGTAACTCAGTCATTTTCTTAGAACATCTTCAGAAGACATCAATCTTCTAGCCACTTTTTCCTCACTCTTTTCTTTCAGATTGCAAGATCGTATCTATTTGTATCTTCACTTCTCCTTGTATCACTCCTTTCTGTCTCCATAACTTCTGAGTAACTCTTACTTATAGCAAAATAACTTACCATAAAAATCAAGATGATATGATCAACCAACAGGAAATCAAGCCATGAGTGTCAATTGAGAAACTGAGTATATAGAAACCACAAAGTTCAGGTCAAAAAGTATCTATGAATCCATAAAGGCAAAAAGAACCAAGTAAACCTTGTTATTAAAGTTAATCAACAAGGTAGAGAAAATTTTCTAATCTAAAATTTTCCATTTTGTTTTTAAATCATCATCCCTCTTTATCACTGTTCAGAATTTCTTGTTGACATCTTTTTTTCCATGAATGCCCTGTATTTTCTTAGATTCATCACACTTTCTTAGATTTTATACAATATTATTAATAACAGTACTCTCTTTTTCCCCTAGTTTCTCATGTTCATTGTCATCTCTTATAGTCTGAGTTTTTCAAAGACTTCTTCCTTGACCCTTTTCTCTTCTCTATATCCTTTCATATTCAAAGTCTCAACTATCAACTCTATAAAGAAGACTTGAAAATTTAATGATTAGTCCTAATCTATTTCCTGATCTCCAGTCCAGTATACTTAGCTGCCTATAGGACAAGTTCACCCCCACTTCATGCTCAACATGTTTAATTCTCTTTTTCCCCTAAATTTACAAACTTCTCTTGATTCTGTCAGTGGCACTACTATAAAACAAGACCCTTCTATTTGAAATCCTGCAGTTATCATTCAATATCTCTTCCTTTTCTCATATCCAAAAGCCGCCATTATCCTAATATAATAAAATCCAATCACTATCCAGACCTCCCTATATCCACTTCCATCATAATATTTAGCATTCTCATTGCAATCTGCCTAGATTTGCATTATATTTTGTTGAGCTTTCTTGCCTCTACTCTCTTTTCCTCTCATTTCTATTCTTCATATCATTGTCAGAAAAATATTTATTTTTTATGTATAGGCATGTCACTCTCTGGCTCAAGCATCTTCAGTGGCTTTTTATCACCACTTGCCAAGTCAAATTCAGATTTCTTTGTCTAGGATTAAGAGCGATGCATAATTTGACAATGCTTCCTATTTGGATTAATCACACATTACACTGTTTAACATACTTTGCTTCAAGGTGAATATAGAATATTTTCCATCCCCCAAATATGTTCTGTCCTCTCCTGTTTCCATTGCTCTCTGTTCCCAGAAAAACCTCCATTGCCATCATCATTTACTGAATTCCTCCCTAGTTTTTAAAACCCAGCACAAAAATTATCACCCTTCATGAAAGATTTTCTCACAATTCCCTTTATTGGAAATGATAGTCTTATTTGACCCTCATAGAGCATGTGTTTGTACAATTTATTCAGCATATCTGTATGTATACGCATATGTGTATGAGTGTATGTATGTATATATATATATTTGTGTGTATGTATATGTGTATATATGTATGTAGATGTATATGTGTATGTATATATATATATATATAGTTACTTGTGTCCACATCTTGTAAACTCCCTGTAAAATCTCCACAAAATTATGGACTATATATACACATTAAACGCTGTCTTGCCAGGCACTTACTATATTGCTCTATGCATACACATTAATATTTTTGTTGAATAAGTGAGTTTATAGCTCTCATATTCATTAACTGAACAAACATATGTGAAAAACTTGGGGATGCAGAAATTGGTAAGTCAGAGCTACTAGGGTGAAGAGGGCCATTGTACAAAACTGTTTGAATTACCAAGTGAGCTCTCAGTCCTGGAAATTTTAAATGTTTCTTATTGACACAGTGACCAATTTATGGATAGTCTGGGCTCTTCAGGTAAAGGCTAGAATAATTATTTTCCTTAAGCTTACATCTGACTATATCACCCCATTCATCTATTATTCAATAAACTCAACTGGTTCCCTAATATATCAAATAGAAATTCCTCTGTTTGACTTTTAAATTCATCATTTACATATTTCTCCACCACTAGACTGTGATCTCCTTGAGGACAGGAATTGATTCTTAGGGTGTTTGGTATCCTCATACTTAGCATAGTGCCTAGTACAAAGTAGTCAATAAATAAATACTTATTGACTTACTGACAGAAGTACTAGTATGGGATTTGTGATAATTTTCCCTAAGTATGAGTGTTCTTCCATACTGTTGAGAATATCAGACAAACAAGACCCCGAATGCCTTTTTTTTTTTTTTGCTTTATGGAGGGCGATTGGGGTTGAGTTGCCCAAAGTCACATTACTAGTATGTCAAGTGCCTGAGGCCGGATTTGAACTCAGTTCTTCCTGACTCCAGAGCCAGTGCTCCTGTGCCACCTAGCAGCCCCCAAAATGGCTTTTAAATACCTGATGTTATAAACATATAATTCCTCTGTATTCTATTCCTCTATTTTTTAATGTTTGCTGTTTGATCTGCAAATCAGTTTGCCATCATAGTTCAACTCTGCTAATGCAGCTTAAATTGTGAGAATGTGTGATTTGCATAGGCGAATAGAGAGGAAACACATCTATGCAAAAGAATACCACATACCTTTCCAAGTCATTTTCAGGCTCTGTCAATTTCCAATAAATCCCTATGTGAAGACAACCATGAACTAAGCACTATACCTAATTGAAAGCTTTGATGTTTGCAAATGCAGTGATAGGTTACACGGCATTGACATTATTCCGGACAGTTACTCATGATCTTGAAAGTTATTGGAACCAATGCTGGAGAAGAAATAGCTACTTAGCTTTGTCTTGATTTTCTAGCTCCTACCAATAGTTCAGCTGGAAATAATTGAAAAATGAATCATTCTCAATTATTCAGACTAATGGAGGAGAACAAAGGCATGGATAATAAAAAAAAAGTATTTGTGTTTGATTTCAGGTTGTGATTTTAAAACTTTCTCTGATGTTTCCATCAACAAAAACAACTCAAGATTTCAGAGTAAGTCCCATATGTATGTTTTTGCTTGTGTTGTTGTTTTGTTTTGTTTCATTTTGCAGATTTTGTACCTGTTTTGGGTATCTATCATCAGACAGTGACTGTTTGTTGTGTACTAGTCCAAGGATTAGACATATTCTCAAGAAGAATAAGCAAAGGAAGTATGAATATATAAGGAGTTATACTCACAAATTTTGTTTTATGCACAACAATTTAGATAATAGTTAAGAAATTTGTGAACTCTACTTTCTGCTTATAAAAAATGAAGCACTCCCTTTTGGGTGAAGGGTGTAAAGAAACAAAACTTTCCAAGCACCAGTTATCCTAAATAATTTTGCTAACAATTTAGACGTTATCAATTCTGTTCATAAAGTATTTGCTTATTTATCTTTCTTTTCCTTCTGGGATAGTTCATACTACTTTCCTGGCTTCTGGCTGGGCAAACCTCACCTACATTAAACTGTTCTTTAGAATATATATTATTTCACTTCCTTCAGAAATCTCTGCTACTCATGCCAAGTTCCAAATGTACTCACTTAGGGTTTAGCTTCTTTTAGGTTAGGTTATTTTCCTGCTATCTTATTTTAGTACTACAAATTTGTTCTCTGAGTGACTCTGAGCTGCCTTTTAAAGAGATAAATGCATTGTATCTCTCAGTCTTGGAAGAGAATTGATTATTAAATTCTAAGTATGAGCATTCACACTTCAAAATCAGTTCTACAAATAAAAAATTAAAATCCCACAAATAAAGTTTTGATTTTTTTAATTGCCTAGACTTAAATAAGTGATGGAAAAAGTTTAATAGCATAGATTAAATTTTCACAATGTGTCATGCTTCCCCCTCCCCCCCCCATAAGTCAATTGTTAACCATTTACCATTACACTCTGGATATATGTGTTCTACCTGGGTCTGCCCTGTCATTGTTTCTCACTTAAGAATTCTCCTTCTTGGTGATTTGTTTTTCCTTCAATCCCATCATATTCCTTCTCCTTAAGTAGGAAATACCTTAATTTTTTTCTAATTCCTTAAAGCTGTAAAATAAAACATAAATGAACCAAAGCTTAACTTTGTACTTGGGTAAGCCCAAAATTTGGTAAATTTGCTTAAAATATATAAAAGATGCATTGTTTGGATCCAAATCAAGAGAAGACAGTAGGCTATTCAATTGTCTTATACTGTCTTCCCATTCACACTTACCCATACCATCTCCATTCTTAGAACTAGGCAGAATATCCACCACCACCTACCAAAAAAAAATTCACTTCAAGGCTCAAATTTTCCTTAGAGTAATGGTTAATCATTTGCATTTCAAACAACTTCCTTCCCTATGTGCTAAGTAAATAGAAGTTAAGATGTCAACATAGCTGTGATTAACCAGATTTATGGTAACTGTCAATAGTGAGTGCCCCAAAATGCCAAGAAAGCAAATGTTTAAGCATAGTTTGTGCTAACTGTCAATAATGTTGAGAGGAAGATTTTTCTCCACTGGAATTAGAATTAACTATGTAATTAATAGATGACGGATTTATTTAACATTGACTTCTAAATAAGTTCAATTCTCTTCACATTATAGCTGAAAAGAGTTTGAGTGATAGTATCCCATTGCAATGCCTCAACTTTCCAGTCTTGAACAACCTACTGCTCAATAACCACTGTCTTTGTCTTGGACTTTAGCCAAGTCAACTGTCAACTTGACTGAAGTGGGTGTGGCTTAAGTTGTTTGTTTGTTTTGGTTATGTAACTACAATCACATTAAACATATTTCCATGTTAATCATGTTGTAAAAGAAGAATCAGAACCAAGAGAAAAAGCACAAGAAAGAAAGAAAAAAGCAGAAAAGTATGGTTTGATCTCCTTTCAAATTCTATAGTTCTTCCTCTTGATGTGGACAGCATTTTCCATCCTGAGTCATTGTATTACTGAGAGAAGCTAAGTCCATCATACTAGATATTGCACAATGGAGTTGTTACTGTGTGTAATGTTCTCTCTGTTCTGTTTATTTCACTCAGCATCAGTTCATGTAAGTCTTTCGAGTTTTTGTTTTTTTTATGAAATCTGCCTGCTCATCATTTCTTATAGCATAATAGTATTCCATTACATTCATATACAACAACTTGTTCAGTCAATCCCTGACTTATGGATATTCCATCAATTTCCATTTCTTTGCCACAATAGAAGGACCTGCTATAAATATTTTTGCACATGTACTTACTTTTCCCTTTTTAAATTATCTCTTTGGGATACAGACCTAATGGTGGCATTGCTGTATCAGAGGGTGTGCATAGTTATATATTCCACTGGGAATGGTTCCAAATTGTTCTCCAGAATGGCTGAATCAGTTCACAACTCCCTCAACAATGCATTAGTGCTCTACTTTTCCCACATCTTCTCCAAAATTTATTATTTTCCTTTTCTATCATGTTAGAGAATCTGATAGATACTAGCAGATACCTGAGCTGTTTTAATTTGCATTTCTCTAATCAATAGTGATTTAGAACATTTTTTATGACTGCAAATAGCTTTGATTTTTTTTCATCTGAAAGCTACCTGTTCATATCCTTTGATCATTTATCAATTGGGGAATGACTTGTCTTCTTATGAATTTGACTCAGTTCTTTATATAGTTTAGACATGAGACCTTTTTTAAAGACAAAGGTTGCAAAAATTATTGCCCAGTTTTTTGCTTCCCTTCTAACCTTGGTTTCCATATTGTTTGTGCCAAATCTTTCTAATTTAATGTAATCAAAATTATCCATTTCATAATGTCTTTATCTCTTCTTTGGTCATAAATTTCTGCATTCTCCATAAATCTGACAGGCAAACTATTCCTTTCTGTCCTAATTTTCTTATAAGATCAGCCTTTATATCTAACTTGTGTTCCCATTTTGCCTTTTTTTTGGTGTACTTTGTCAGATGTTGGTCTATGCCCAGTTTCTGCCATACTATTTTGCATTGAGTTTGTTTATGCAAACAAAACTTTTTAATGTAATCAAAATTATCCATTTTGCATCTCATAACATTCTTTATCTCTTGTTTGGTCATAAATTTTTCCCTTCTCCATAGATCTGACAAGTAAATGATTCCTTGCTCTCCAATTTTGCTTATGATATCACCTTTTATGTTTAAATCATCTATCCATTTTGACCTTGTCTTGGTTTATCATATAAGATGTTGGTCTATGCCTAGTTTCTTCCATACTATTTTCCGGTTTTCCCTGCAGTTTTTGTCAAGTAGTGAGTTCTTGCCCCAGAAGCTGTAGTGTTTGGATTTATCAGGACTAGGATGTGCTACATTGCAGGTAGAGGGTTTACCAAGATAATGTGCTACTCAAGCTTACAAGTGGCAAAACTTTGTTTAGCAATTTGATTATATCTTTATGTGTAGGCTTTAGACACATCCCTTAGAGGGTTTTGAAGCATGGGCTTCATGGATGGGTGATGCCATGAAGATGAATTATTTGTTTTGGACTCTTCTGATAAGGATATAATGGGAGGAGCTACTCTGATTTTGTTGAAGTATAAACAGATGTTAATAGACTATTTTGGAGCTTTCTCAACCTTTGACATTCTACTTTTTAGCCAACTAATTTCTAATGAGGGAGAGGTCTGCCCCAAGGAATTAATGACTACCTTGGGACAGGGTACATCATCATCAGAGGAAAGTCATGTTGATTATTTATGAGGTGCTGGTAGTATTCTATGAGTTTTCCAGTATTTTTATGGGTTACTGTAAGTCCTTTTGTGGGTTTTATACTTTCTAACAGGTGGGATAAAAGCTGTCATGTACTCAGCCAAGACATTGTTACATGGAGTGCTTGTATGGATTCCTTTTTAACCCACATCTGTGGAGGCAAAGTAAAGTGAAATGGGTATAAATATAGTTCTGGTGCCTACTCTGTAGGGTTTCTAGGGACACAATACTTTGTAAACCTTAAAGTATATATTAAATATCAATTACTACTTCTATGATTTCCCTGATATGGGTACTTCTTCCAGCAGGGTAGCTCACAATAATCAAGAACTTCTTATATCAAATAGTTCCTCTGTTTTTTTTTTTTTCTTTCTTTAAATCCTTTAACCATATACACAGGTTACTGAAGGCCTTTCTTCAATATTGTTATTGCTTTCTGGATACTAATGCACCACTTATTCTGTCCATGTGTTATCCTTTATTCTCCCTACATACAAGCCCAGTTGCTTTGCACACAAACATGCCTGATGATGTCTTTTATATGACTTTTGTGTACAAGTTATCCTCCCATTATTCACTGATCCCATGCCTCTTCCGCAAAGCATTATTTGCAATTTGGGTTTATTTACAATTTTGGCTTACTTTTTTTTTTACTTTGGTTTTACTTAGACACAGTTCTATAGCTTTACTGATATAATAATATTAATGTTAAACAGTAAGCTTTTTGTTGGGCAAAGTGGACAATAATTCCTGTTTCTGGGGAGACTGAGACTGATGGGTGACTTAAATTCTGGAGTTCTTAGCTACATTGTATTAAACTCATTATATCTGGCACCAAGATAATGAGGCCACAAGAACAGGGGAAAATAGACTGTCTAAAGAGGGGGTCAGAAACAGAATAGGTGGAAACTCCTCTTCCAATCAGCAGTGGGGTCAGACCCATGAATGAGTGCTACGCTTCTAGCCTTTTCAATAGGGATGTCAAGAAAGAAACAGGAAGGAAGGAAGGAAGGAAGGAAGGAAGGAAGGAAGGAAGGAAGGAAGGAAGGAAGGAAGGAAGGAAGGAAGGAAGGAAGGAAGGAAGGAAAGAAGGAAGGAAGGAAGGAAGGATGGCAAAAATAAAATCCTGCACTTCTCTAAAAGGAAGCAGTTTGAGATGATTGAAGGCTCCATATGTTTTTCATCAAATGTACTCTAATGTTGTCTTCTACTACACCAGTTAAATTCTAGCCCTAATTCTCCATGTGTAATGTATTGTCATGATTCAAAATCTGATTAACCTAATGGGCTTCCTATCCAGCTACCTCTGAGAAATATTCATTCTTCGTGGTTTTAGTTTTTTTCTGCTTGAAATAACTTATATGTGTGTATGTACACACATAAAAATGCATCACTGTATAAGCATTTTACATACAGGTATGTGC